>NW_028145612.1:1860000-1945000 GCF_977016875.1 Pavona decussata
AACTCATTTAATCAGATATTTTCATTTGCTATATTTAGTATGTATGCATTTTTAAAATTGTTTACACTTCAATTTTATTTTTACTTTTTCCTCATATGTGACGAGTGTAGTGTCTCTTCATGGTAAGTAACGGTCTGCTGGTATTGTCTTCAAAAAGGTTTTTGCTCTGTAATTTATTTGTTGATACTGTCATCAAAGGTTTTTACTATAATTTTATTGCACAGAAGAAGAAGTGAATTTTTAAATAGACGTATATTCTCCACCTATTCATAATAATCTATCAAATTAAAATTTAATATATAATGGCCTGTAGAGTGTACCCTGCCTGATAAGCCTCAAAGGAGAGCTGGGGGGGGGGGGGGGGTGGGGGGGTTGGGCCGGTGCGGGTAAGTGTGAGGTGTGAAACATCTCAAGATCTTTTCATTTACCATCATTTGTTTAGTATGTCTGTATTTTAAAGTTTGTTTACACTTAATTAATGTTGTCTGCTTTATCTTCGTCATTTCTTGTTTCACGCTCTGAACATTCTCCTTTTGGTGAAATATTTAGATCTTTTCATTTGCTAGAATTAGTGAATATGAAAACATTTTAAATTTGTTTACTCTTAATTTTATTTTTACTTCTGTTTCATGTTTGACGCATGTAGTACCTACTGCCGGTAAGTAACGGATCTGCTGGTATTGCCATCAAAAAGGTTTTTGCTCTATAATTTGAGTTGCGTATTTGTTTGATGTAATATATCAAATACGAGAAAGCGTGTTTCATCAGATATCCAAATACTGAGAAGTAGGGTTGGGGGGGGGGGGGGGGAGGGGAAGATGCGGGCAAACTTGAGGTGTGACACATCTCGTGTTCACTCACGAATCCGGTAGTCCACCACTTCCAGTTGTATTACGTTGTAGCGTAAGAAATTACTGATTGAATTTATTCCAGGAACAAATAAAAAAGAGTTTTCAGCACTAAGCGTTTAAAATATCTAATAAACACCTAGTACTGCAACATTTCCTGTCGGGAAAAAGTGGCGCAAGTGGAGTGTGTAGAGTAGCAAAGTCCCGGGTAAGGTCACCGAAAATTTTACTTGCGTGCGAACATTGGGCGTTCCAGAATGCCTAGCGTTTGTCTCTAAAACCGTCGTTTGTAGAGTGTAGCCTACGGGCCACTTGCAAGGGATGGCTAACAAAGTTTGTGGACTGCACGCTCGTGGTTGGAATTTCTTTTAAACTCATTTAATCAGATCATTTCATTTGCTATGGATCGTTAAGATTTGTTTGTGGCACATGTTTCTTAATTTGATATTTTCTTCTCTTTTATGTTTGACGGACGCAGGTTCTTCTGATGATCAAAGTAAGTAACGGATCTGTTGATATTGTCATTAAAAATGTTTTTCTCTCAATCTCTTGGCCTACAGTCAGTGCCATGGCCTTCATACATATGAATACTTATGATGAGCCTTGTGCAGTGAACAGAAAAATAAAAATGAAATCAAAGTGTGTTCCTAAAAACTCTTGCCCTATCCCTCTAGAAAATAACTTAGACTAAATTTGCAGGCTTGCTCTGTACTTGATAGAATTGTCGGTTTGTCATGTCACTGAAACTCGGTAGTCGCGACAATTAAGGCTTAAAATGTAGGTTTGTCGATGGTGAGATAATTTGGCGGTTGTCGCTTCAGTCGCTTTGCCGGTGAAAGTATCTAAAACGGTCGGTTTGTCGATACTAATAAACTGACAGAATTTGTCAGTTGTCGGTTTGCCCGTAAGGCCACCTAGGGGCTCGGACAATCAAGTCAAAAACTATTGACTTGAGTGACTACAGTGGTGATATATCAGAGCAACACTGCTACAGCGTGAACTGAGAAATATGACGTCATTTGGTGATCCGCAACACCAAGAAACTACGGAGACTTTGGAGATGAATAAAAATCCACGATATTAATATTCGCTAATGATCTTTTTTTTTGGTTCTTTCAAAGGGCAACCGTGCGCTGGTCGCGTCCTGACCGAGAACGATCCGGCATGGAAAGCGGGAGGAACAACCTTACAAGGTTACAGCACTCAGCAGTTCATTCCTGCGGACCCAATCAAGGTTGATCCTTCCAAGAAGATTGAGCTGGTGCTGAGGCTCGTAGCAAGGTAACACTGATAATAACGCACAAATTACCTACAGTAAGTTGAATCCACGCCTGTAATACAATGTACTGAAGATATTTGTGGGGCATTTTGTTAGTGGCCGTTGTATAAGACCCAACTATGTCGAAAGTATGACATCACCAAAACTATCCTGGGCGTTAAATAACAAAGCATGTCAAATTGGTAACTGTGACATCGTAAACAAACACTGCAAACTGCAAACGGGATAGCGTTGGCGTTGCTGTAAAGATAAATGTTTCTTTCTCCCAATTTTTTGCCGTCTTCCCACCTGCTTTCCAAAACGTTGACGTTTAACTTAATTGTAAAGCCCAATGTACAACATCATGAAAACGTCTGTCCATTTTTGTTTTTAGGGAAGATGAGACCAACCTTGTTTTTCCCGAAGCTGATTTTCAGCCACTTTCCACCCTTCATCCACCACCTGTTCCTGAGTAGTACTGGATCGGGTGCCAAGAAAATGCAAGTCCATAATAGCAAATCGTAATGCAGATATTGTAGCTTGAAATAACGAGAGGTCTTTTCCGTCGCACATTTGTTAAATCGCAGCATGTAACATTGGTTTATGATCACTATAACGTGCACCATTTTTTCCAAAACTGCACCGCTACTTGAGCAGTGTCGATCATTTTTAGTGTCACTTTGAATAGCGAGAACACATATATTTTTATTTTAATAATGGATCAAGTTTGTTAACAGTAACCTTACTAATGAACGTAACAGAAACTAGTATCAATCACTTTTGTCTGCAGTTGATTAGGATGGCAGTTGATTAGGTTGGCCAATTTTTTCAAGTTCCTCTAGTAAGTTTAAGAGAAATCGCAAAAACTTATTTTAGTTTATTCTTCCTCAGAGAAATTATTTCATATTTTCCTCTCGGTGCTCTAAGAGCGATTTCACTTTAAAGAGGGGGTTCTTTGTCAAACATCTGAGCAGTTTTTGTCAACATACAGCTAAATCTTGGTGACACCGCCCCTTTAAAATATAAAATTAACTGTAATACTCTTTTATTTATTTATTTATTTATTTTTTCTTATATTCATTGTGCTTTTTACAGTTTCAAACAAGTTACCATCGAGTCAATGGGTTACGTCACTATTTCCTATATTAGAGCCATCTGTAATAGATACAAAACGACAGACTTAAAGGGGAAGTATCACGCAAATTTGCTGTCATTTCAAAACCCAAAAATGTTTGTCTGTCGGCAAAAACAACGAAATAGTTGTCAAGTTTGTTATAAATTATCATCCCAGTGCAATAAAACTGTCGATTGGTCCCTCTGGTCAGAGACAGAGTAGGCCGGTATGGATTGAAACTTGAAATGTTAGGCTAATGTTTTTCAAGTTCTCGCATTTTTGTTTCCAAAATGCGCTACAACAGATCACGAGTTGTTCCTTTCAAGAATTGAGTTGATTTCTTTCCTCTCATCATTCTAGTATTATTTGGCAGCTGATTGAAGGTCTTATTACATTTTTAACAAAAGATATGAAAAACCACGATACTTCCCCTTCAAGGCAGCTTTTCCGTTGATAGATCTTAGTTTACACGTTTTGGATTTGCTTGTCGACGTCCCAAGCTTGACAAAATAACTTCAAGAACGGAAAGGATTGGATTGAAAAGTTATATGGTTTCACTATGTCGATACAACATTTCTTGTTTTTTTTCTTTCAATTGTTGCATTATTGTCAATTTTATGTTAATTTACATAAGAGTTCCGAATGGTGTATTCTGATATACATCAATGCTTAGCGTTGTTGCCCTAGTACAGGTTATAGCTTTTGCAGGAACTTTGTGTGACGATTTCTTGCGTACGGTAAAACTTTACGTAGAAAAATAAACCACATTTGTTTTGTTATGCAGTGTTTATAGTTTTTAAAAATTTTGCGCCGAAGGTTGCGTAGAAGGTTTGAGTTTGGAGTATGCCAACTTCGCTTAATCAACTAATTGGGACAAAACATCCACTACATACAACCCAAATATTCCCAGTAATAGTCTCCTGTGCTGGGCCATTTAGAGGCTCCCAGCTTGAATTCTCTACCTAAAACCTATTTAAAGAATAAATTCCCCCCCCTCCCCCCCTAGTCAAAGGGTAAAAACGCGTCGCATGCTTAACTTCACAACTCCACGGGGAGTTCAAAAACAGTTGGAAATGAATACGTCCTTTCCTATGGAGTTTTTTCCTCGCGAAGCGAGATTAATAAATTTGTCGGGCCGAGCCGGCCCGAGCGGAGCTAAGCCGCGCGAATTAGAGCGAAAAATATATTTATTTATATGTATGTATGTATGTATGTATGTATGTATGTATGTATGTATGTATGTATGTATGTATGTATGTATGTATGTATGTATGTATGTATGTGAAGGTGTCCGTAATGTTGCCTAGCAACGGTGGAAAACAAAGTATGAATGACGCCAGGCTGTCTGGCGTCGTCTGGAGCAAAATTTGCATACATCGGTACAGTTTGCGTGCCGGATCCAATTTCAACTTTAATGTTCATCAATATTCACTGGATACAGAACTATCTCTCCAGAATTTTTTCCCCTTCTTTCGGAAATCTTTTTTTGTGAAAGATTGCATTGAAGAAATTACACGTTTTGTGGCCGCGGCAAAATAATTTTCCATGGGAAATAAATTTATCGAACACGACAGCGCTGCACGCCCGTTGTACATTTCATCGCGTCAGAAATATATTTTTAACCGCAAACTAGCCTGTGGAACTACAAAAAAACCATGCTCATCAAAATAGTTGCTATGTTCAGAAACCTTTCAATCTCCTCATTTGATGCTACAATACGAGTAAAGAGGGCTTTCCACCCAGCCCCAGCTTCGCGAGGTTTGGCGAGTCACGTATTTCTAGTAAGTACTTTCTGTAACATTCAATGCTTGAAAATGAATCCTCAACGGGAACTCATGCAAACAAAACGATATTTGAATGGGTTAAGGCGATTTGATTGCGATCTTGAAATATTTTGCCGCGACAGCAAAAGAACGCAACAAGTCTGAGAAAATGTAAGGTCAATTTTCCCTGGGGGCAGCCGTAGAATCAAACTCGCGATCCATTCTTATAATCCACGCCTGAGATCGCATCGAAAACCGTGTAGATGGCACCTAAAAGGAATTCTTACAAAGAACACTTCGCCTTACGCAGCTTTGTAATGAAGTATACAGCGCGGATAGAAATGAAATGGAAAATGGCAACTATATCCCTCTCCAGTATGGATATGGATATTCGCTGGTTAAGTTATTCGCCCCCGTTTCAAAGGCTGATTTATCAAGCAAAAGAGATTTGAGAACTTAAACTTAATAAAACTGTGTTTATTTACCATAAGAAACTACAAACCTGTTCCCTTTTTTTGTCATATTTCTCAGAACCCAATCTCGTACCTCGAGTCTTCGTTCCTTACTGTACGCGGTTAACGTAACAAGAGACTCTGGAAGCTGGTCGAGGGTAACGAAGAGTCTGGGTACGAGATTGCTCATACCCCTTTAGACGGTCTACCTTTGGCGCATACGGCATGCTTACAAGACACCAATGACACCATTGGAGTTTTGCTTTACCAGTTGATTTTCAATTAAAAAGTAGTGTCGCAGACATGCCGCGAAAGAGCATGTTTCTACCGTCTAAAGCACTTGAAAAGGAAAGATCAGTATTGTCCGAATTCAAGGTTCTACCAAATTTTTTTTTCGGTATTAAAAGACGACTTGTAGAGACACTAAAGATGCTAAAATACGTAATTTAAAATAAGCAGATCAATAAATAAAGCGAAGGAACAAATATATACTCTATAGTAAATTTTCAGGTATGATACAAGGTCAACCGATTGGTGCCCCAGCGTTTGCATGACTCCATAACTCTATAGAGTTGTGTTACAGTCACGCATGCGTTTTCTTGAAGATATTTACAACAGCTTAAAAATTTGTTCTGAATGAAAAAGTGAGATCTCTTAGTCACACTTTTGTAAAGTTGTGCGGTTTCAGAGTCTGAAGTTTGAGTCAGGGCTTAAAATCCCGCAGCATGACCTTCAAGTGTTATCTGTAGAGTACTGAGCTTTCCTGAAGTGCAGTATCTTTTTCCCGTGATATCCCATATAGGCAATAAGGCCCTTTACTTTATGTCGCACAGCAAGGCCACACCGCGCAGGATCCAGTGATCTGGATTTTGATTGGTTTTCAAGTCCACACTTGCGATGTACGTTAGATCCGTTCTCCTGGGTTTCTTGTATATTGGACACTGGTACATCCGGGGGTCTCGTCCAGCTGTCGTGTTAATTGCGTAGATATGAATGACAGGCATAGATGTAAAGAGGACCTTTTGAGTCGGTTCGACAAGTTTACAGCCTCTACGATCCCACCCGGCACCATCAAGGTACAATCCGTGCACATAGACCCCTTCCGCTGGCGGCTGAGTGATGTCATCTTTAAAGAATCGTGTGACGTCGTTGTGAAGTACTACGCAGTCCAGGGCCCAGCCCTTGTGTGCACGCGTCACTTCCTGTACAACGAGGAATGTAAGGAATGCATCACACTTTATCTCGGAATGAGCCCTTTGCCACTAAAGGTCACATGGTACAAAATCAACCATGCCGGAGAGCAAGCTACGCAGTGGGACATCCAAAACAAAGAAAGCTCATGTTTGATTGGGTGAAGTCGCTTTGTTCTGTTGTCAACTGCACAACTTGCTCTTCAGCATGACAGATTCTGTGCCATGTGACCGTTGAGGCCCGTTTAAACGGTTTCAACATTTCCTTCAACACGCGTTGAACAATTTGTTGAACCAAATGTCGGGGGCGTTTGAACAGGTCATTTAAGATTGTTGAAAGTATAAAAAATGTTGAAAGCTTGTTGAAAAAATGTTGAATCAAATTTAAATTGGTTTAAACTTTTATTTAACATCCATACAACATGTCCTTTGTTCTCGAGAAAGTTGAATGGTGTTGAACCCATTTAACACTTTGTTCAACATTTGCCCAACATCCGTTCAACTTTTGTTGAACGAATGTTAGTTAAATGTTGAGACCGTTTATACGGGTCCTTAGCTGCAAAGGGCCCAAAACTAACAACAATTAACACTAAACAACATAAGCAACCGAGAAAATAAACCAAACCAGAAATAAACAAACAAAAAACACTAAAACCGACACATACAAAAACAAACAAACAAAAAGGAGCCTAACTGTTTTCACTGGCTTAATGGCAGAATGTACGACATTACGCAAAATGTTACAGACAACTGGCAAAACAAAGGAACTAAAGAAATAAAACAAGGCGGCAAACAAGCAAGGACATCAACAAATGAATAAATAAATAAATAAATAAATGCACTCACCTGTCTCATGGCAGTAAGAAATCCTTGAGGATTAAAGAATCCTGTCATCCAGAACACATTCGGTCTCCCTTCAAAGCACCAGTTTCTAAACTGGCTGTTTCTCTCCAACAGCTCAGTGTACCAGAAGCCGAGTGTGGACGACTCCCACGAGATCTAAAATAGAATAAAGATTAGATTAAGAAGAAGTACCACAGCATAATTCTAATCTAATTTCAGCTCCCTTCGTTCTCGTAGTGGCCATAAATTTCAATTTTTAATGCAACTTAAATATAATTGACAAGCCGCCCACTAAGGGTCAAATGAAGCTTCACATACTAGCTAAAATGTTTGAAATTAATTCTTTAACGGCTGCCCTTACGATTGCATGTAATCAAAAATAGCTCCCTTCGTTCTCGTAGTGGCCATAAATTTCAATTTTTAATGCAATGTAAATATAATTAACAAGCCGCCCACTAATGGTCAAATGAAGCTTCACATACTGGCTAAAATGTTTGAAATTAATTCTTTAACGGCTGCCCTTACGATCGCATGTAATCAAAAATAGCAAGCTGTACAGCGATAGTTTAGTAAGGTTACCCCTCCCTAATGATTCGCCGATCTTTTTGCTGACGCTCCTCCTTGATGGCTAATATGTGATTTCATGAATAAATGAGAGATCATCGCAGTTCTGTTCCTAACTTAAGTAGTTACGAAAAGAAAGCGTGAAAAAGTTCATGCTTGAACGGGATTCGGAACCAACATTTAGATTTAGAATTACGCCAAACCGCAAAGGACAGAAATGGCCACGTAACCATGTTTATCCTATATTTGCCGCTCGCTGTTCTCAGTTTATCAGTAAATTTGAGTAGTTTTGGGTTATCAAAGCCAGAATTATTTAGCACTGTTCTCATCTACAGGTATGTATTTTTTTTTTTCAAAAAAAACAAAAAACAAAAAACAAAAAACGAAAAACAAAACAAAAAAAAAAAAACACACAAACGCAAATCTCACGTTTGCCGTTTTCCGTAAACGCGATTCTTAATCTCTCTAATGACCTGCGACGCCGATGCAGCGCTCTTCCAACTGAGCTGTCAATCCAGTTGGGAGCTGTTCAATATGTGAGTTCGTAATATACCCGTAGAGGTGAAGTTATGGAACTGTTCAAGTTGCGTACATAACTACGAAGGTCTTTCATTTATTAATTTTTCTATCTTCAGTTCAAGTATACGTATTTCATATAATTCACTTCCAATATGTGATTTCGTTTGATAACTAGGTTCCCGGCCAGCACTTATTGACGACGGTAATACAATAACATTTATAAGCGATTTGTTAATCGAAAAACAAGTCTGATTTTAACATTAGGAGATCTAAATTATCATAAGCAGAGGGCAATGATGGCGCAGTGGTGAAAACACTTGCCTCTCACCAATGTGGCTTGGGTTCAATTCCCGGACTCGACATCATAATAATGATATGTGGGTTGAGTTTGTTGCAGGCTCTTGCATTTGCTCCGAAAGGTTTTTCTCCGGGTACTCCGGTTTTCCCCTCTCCTCAAAAACCAACATTTCCAAATTCCAATTCGATCTCGATTATTGTCAAGTCCTTTATCATGAGCCTCTGGCTCGAGAGATTGCGAGAGCACTCCCCGTGTTATTGACATTAAATAAATTACTTTACTTTACCACAACTTACCTTTTTCCAGTGGGTTGGAATCCTAGCATCGTACATGCAGTCAAGGGAGTCTCTGAGTGTCTGAAGAGCAAAGGAAAACAGTAAACGAATATCCGCGTTAAAGGATGTTAAGACAGATAAGCGCCCTAACTGGGACAAACGCCACAGATGGTTCAAAGGGGTATGACAATTCAAATAAAACTCTTTAGAGGTAGTTTCCAACGGTTCTATTTGATTTTCAGTATTTTACAAAACATATGATAACAAACCTCGCTCATGATGATGGTTCCGTCAATGGCAAGCTTAAGATCCGTCAGTGTTTGCCGGACAGCGGTAATCACCCTCTGCATTCGATCGATTTCTTGCCGTAAGAATATATTCATCGGAGATAGGGCTCCCATTTTCTGAAGCCTTGCCTTCACCTGAAAATCAACGTATACACGGGTTTAAAACAGAATGAAACAGGTAGCGGTCTTTAAAATAAATCGGAATGCCGACCACGTACCTTTTATGCTGAAACTGAAGCTCTACGACAATGTACTTTAGCGTGGTTGAGTCTTAAGCTTGAAATGTGGCGAACAAAAAATCGCCAGGACAACAATATTTTGTTATCTTTAACTCAATGATCACGACGGAACGATTTTCCACGTCCAAATTTTGTTAAGGTTATTTTGGATTACGAATGTGACAACGGAAACTGGGCCGGCTTTCAAATTACAGGCAAAGTTTGTACAGCTAGGACGAAAAGTCTTTTTAGTCACATGTCGAACCACGCACCGAATCTTAGTTACCAACGCTTGCGATCCTTTTGAATTAGAAATTACAAAATGAAATTGACTAAAAATCCCCCCAACATTTTGAGGTTGTTCATCGACGCTTAGACCATAACCAATGTCTATACATAGTTCTAGTAAAGTTTCGAAACGTTAATTTTGAATAATGTTTAATATTAATTAAAGTTGTAAAGTTGTTCTAAAAATTACTTGCGAACAAGTCTACTCTCCATCTCAAGAGTTCTCCATCTAAATGGTTCTGATGTCAATCTTTCTGCATTAGGCTAAAAAAAGTCTCAGAAACGTGGTCACAAACATTACTTGGGAAGGGACGCCAAACACGCCAAACTTAGTAGTAGCAGTCGTTTAATAACAGAGGAAGGGAAAAGTGTTCAAACCTCTTACCTCATGCGCGATATAATTCTCAGGTAGCTTATCGAGCATGTCATCAGCTAACCGCTGAACAATAGACTCGCGGGTTTCTCCTCCACCGCCTGAGCTGTCCTTTGGTTGAATGCTAAGAATAGTGTCCAGGCAAGACTTGGCCAGGTTACTCTGGTAACTAGATATAACAAATAAAAAAAAAAATCACTTTACTTCAGTGTCAATGTGCTTAACGTAAACGTACAGTGCAAATCGAGCTTTGTTATTGAAAAAAGTAACAGAAAAGAAGAAGAAGAAGAAGACAGACAGACAGACAGACAGACAGACTGACTGACAGACAGATGAAAGTAAGCCAGCTAGTGAGTAAATAACATTATGACTGGAACATTAATATTAGAAAAAAAAAACACACACACACAAATGAAAGGAGGTTCTACAAAAAGCAACAACAACCTCTTTTTAAAAAAAAATAGCAGTTACCTCAGGGCTGCGATAGGAAACAATTTTACTGTTGTTAACACCTTACAAATGGACACATCGCTACTTACGTGATATCAGCATTAGGATGTAGACCAAACACCTCAGGGGAGTCCACTAGGGGCAGAGTGTCGATATAATCCATGAACTGTGCTACTGAGGTGCCTTTGGGAATCAAGTAACCCTTGTAGAAATTGAAGCTCGGTTGGAACATCGATTCACTGAACCACACCTAGGATGAAAAATAATCGGACATAATCGTCAATGACTGGCCCAACGGAAAGTCGGAAAAGTAGTTGAATCGTCGAAAGGAGATGGAACAGTAGAACTCCATCTGTCATTCCATATTCAACCAAAAACAAGGCATTTCTTGAACAAAAGATCGAAAGAAAAATCATTTTCCCACAAAAATATTTACATCTAAGGACAATTGGACAAAATACACTTTACTTTTCTGAACAGTAAAATAGTTCAGCCAACTCTCGCCTTGCAGACACCTCGCTATTACGGACACCCCGATAACGCGGACAACAGCTAAATCCCCCGCAAAAATAAATTACAGACGTTTGACTGAAATAAATTCCCGCTATTACGGACTCTGGCTATTAAGAACTAACTCACAGTCCCGAGGGTGTCCGCAATAAAGGGAGTTGACTGTACTTGTTATCTCGCGCTCAAACACAACTCGGTATTATCTCATCAAGCAAGAACTCACTTGCGATGTACAGCTAGTTTTTTTCAAATGTTTTGTTCCCCAGTGTGACACGAAAGCTTTAGTCTATCATTGACATAACTGACTTCCGTCTTTCTCACATTGAATGCAGTTTTTGAAATATTCACCTTGGCAAAAGTGTTGAGCAGTCGTTTATCGAAGTCATCCGTGACTCTCCCTCCATACTGCACCTCTCCCAACATGTATCGCACGGTGTTCCAGGACACACCCTTTTTGATATCCATATCATCAAGATGGTTTTGAACAAACTGTACGCTGGCCGTGAAGTCTGCCTGGTTGAACTCGTAGGGTATATTCCAACCAAGAGGACCGTACTTTCGACGCTCCTGAAAAGGGGGAAAACATGTGAAAAAACAAACAAACAAACAAACAACAACAACAATAACAACAATACCAGCAGCATATACCCAAGGCTTCTCACTGTCATATTTTGGACACCCAATATACAAAATAAATAAAATTAAATAAATAAATATTCGCGACCTTGGAAAGCATTTTGTTTTCAAGTTTCAAGCTTCCTTATTTCCACATACTAATCTACAACATAAATGCAAGGAACAGGGATTAGAAAAATGTGGAGGTGTGTAAACGAAAACCCATGTTTTTTTTTTTTGGAGAGTTTACCTTAGCTTCCTCCTAACAACTATGGGGATTATATATTCGCCATCCAACATTCTACATCTTCACGTAAGAAAACAAAAATGCACGACTACTGACAACAAAGGCGACTGCCTGCAAGAGAAACTCTGTTAATCAGGGCTTTTTGTTACACTTCCGAGAAAGTGACACAGTGGGGTCTGTGACTGACGGGGAATGTCTCACTCACCTGAACAGTAGAGTGAAGAAATGCCACTGCATAAAGCATGGGTTTCCACTGAGGAAGGTTGCTGATTTCAAGCTGGTCTTGGGAAATACCTGGTGACAAAATATATGTATATTTAAAGACAGCCTATGTAACAAATTTTTTTCACCAAAATGGTCTTGTAAAGATCTACTTATAAAGAGTATAACCAGGGACGAGTTGCATAAAACTTAACGGCGGGCGTAAATGCTATCGTCAGACGTTAAAATACTGAATGTGACTGGGCTGAAGGTCTGGCGTTAGCAGTTACACCCGACGTTAAATTTTATGCAACTCACCCCAGGACACCATCCCACCACACCACTAAACACATCTAAACATACACCCCAAAAAACTTCGGAATAATTTTACCTCTTTCACGCAGTGTATGATAAACCACAACGGATTTGTGAACTCAAACAGTTATTTCACTAGCCTTTGCACTGAGATCTACAACATAAGCTAGTGCCCATGTGCACAGTATAACAACAATAACAATACATACTCATATAGCGCCAAATCAATACTTGCTCATGGCGCTTTACAATGAATAATGTTAAAAAGAAGGATTGAAATATCAAGTTAAAAACTAAAATTTTCTAAAAAAAAAGGTTTTTCTTAATACAAAAATCACTATTTGTCTGTGCAACTGCAAAGTCTTAAATCCAAACGTAGAGTGTTACGTGCAGCTACTACTTAATTCATTTCCGAAAAAAAAACAAACAAAAAAAAAAAAAAAAAACAACAACAACAAAACGATAGGCCGAAGAAGACAATTGAAGATAACTTTTTTGAAGGTTTTTCTTTTATTGTTCGAAACGAATTTCTATTAAAGCCAAATTTTCTTTACTTGCTTAGTAAATAAAATTTTTGAAACAATATATGGGGAATTAATATGAGCTGCCATGTTTAATTTTCGTAATAGGAGGTATTCATGGTAGAAATGAAAATAGAATATCAAGCTATAATCAGTGGGATGAAACTTTTGCAATCGGGTCAAAATTAACTCACCATTGTATGTACGCTTGAGTCCGGCTCTTTGCCCCTGGGGAGGCTCATTGGTGAATTTGATTGACATCTGATAGAGAAAAAAACTAAGTGTTATTCAGAGCATTGCGTTTGACGTAACATAACAAGTTGATTAACTTTAAAAGTTCTCGTCAAATTTAAACCCTGGTGACATTGTTGAGTAGCTGATCCCCAATACATACATCTTGCATCAGCAGTTAGAATTGAGTCCTAAAGAGAATGGTAAGCTCCTCCAAGATGCTTCTACTTTCAAACAAAAAGATATTTTGATGAGTCTGAAACTAGTTCTGAACGAATTCAGGTCATTTCTCAGGTTTGTACTTTGGTTTCTTTTGTTATTTAACTGTTACTAAGAATTACTAGGACGTTCGCCAAAAACGAGGAAGTCGACCAACTGACTTTGAGCTAACGCTTACCTGTAACAGGCCGATAGGGAAGTGCACATGCTCCTCTGTTGTCATCCAAAGTCTGAATGAGTCATGAACCTGCTCAGCCTCCACCACGGTGTCCATCAACTCATCCATAAACTCCAAACCGAGGTGACAGTTCTGGAGAAGGGCCCATCCACCCTGAAGAGACAAATATACGAATCATACCTTCGTAAATGGGAGATGTAATGGATCAAACACGAGGAAGAGTGTTTCCTCCGATTTCCAAACACCGAGAAGTAGGTTGGAATTATTAATGAGAAAGATTAAGGGAGACAAAAGGCGATTGTCTGTTAGCAAAAACGAGTTAGTGGGTAAGCATGTTGGTTTCCGAGGTTTTTCTTAGGAAACTTTCAGGGTTGGCAAGATAGCATTTGAGGTGTGAACGTTTGTAAATGGAGAATAAAAGAACGAGAAACCAAACAGAATATTGTAGAAATAATTACCATTAAAGAAGAAATTAAGCAACAAATTTGCCATAGGGGAGGTTGTGTTGTGGTAGAACGTTCAAATCGAAATGCAGTTCCTCCTTTGAGTTACGTAAAGTATCTTAATCTAGAAAGATTTGGTTTTCTTGTCCCTGAACAAAGGATAGTCACATGGCTTTTCACGTGGCCTTATTTTGAAATAAGGGCAGAATTCATCTAATGATCACATACCGTTTGCATAAATTGGCCAACTAATTTTCTGGCGTGGATCTCTTGCCCTTGACCCATCGAAATGGCTCGGCAATCTATAATTAAAACAAAAATAAACAAAAGCAAGGGTGATTTCAATCGTGTCAACTATCCAAAGGTTAGCCTTGATAACTGGTATTTGACCAATCCAAGCGCATTCTTTTGGTCTGATAAGTGTAAGACCTTTGTTATTGTTTTAGCATTTGAAGAATTTAATATACTTAGAAACAGCATATTTCTTTGAGTCATCCCACTGCCCTACAACTGATCACCCTACCCCCGCCCCCACACCACAGCTTAGGATTGGGTTTACTCTATATAACAGTTACGAGTAAAATCTGCATGTTATTTTAAGTTCAATAACCAATTTTTAAGCCTACAAACCATGGGCAATTCATGGGCAAGTTCATGTACGTGGAGGAATACTTAAAATTGGCTCATTCAAAAGTGCTTGGTTTATTAAATACGGTTCAATGATTTGTCGCATCACGTACCAAACTTGTGTCTTTTAGCGAGGTTTTCAATGAGACTAGTGGGATCTGAGCCCATGGACAAAAAGTTGATAAGCGGTGTCTTGTTATCACTCTCTTCCCAGGTCTTCTCCAAATCGAGGATGACGTTCTCGGCGTAGTTCGATCCCATGGATTCTGCGATGTATTTTCGTGCCTGTGCCATCGTTCGATCAGGACACCAAGACCTGACAATGACAGAACGAGAGAGTAATGAGTAAAAGTCGATTTCAAAGGGCGGGATTATGTATTAATTTAAACACCGTTTTGATCTCAAGAATGCATATTCATGGCACGGTTCCTAACAAATTCCGACACAATTCATTGTTTCAGAGAACAGACACTGAAGAACGGCGATGGAAAAATCTGCATACATCATACTTTTGGAGACTTTGAGACACAACCCACGCCTATGCAGTTATTTTTAAAACGCATGCTTTTGATCCACACATATAGGTTTTGATATGTTTCACCACCCACACATAAATGATTGCAAACGACAGAAAAGGCGACTTTCTAGTGACTTCTACCGATGCTAAGAAATCGTTTTCAAAAATGAATGGAAATAAATAAATAATTTTAGTGACAACGTATTTAAAGCAGAGCACTAATTAGGAACACTATGCAGATCGAATTGGAATTTTCAGATTAATTAAAATAACTCTCTCCTAATTTTGATTGGATACACTCTTAGGAGAAAAAAAGGTACAGATACAGCTCCTAACCTGATCAACAAGAGTTTTCTAAACGTGTCCAGCGAGTTTGCATAGCCATCAGGAATGTCGGATTCTTCTGGAGCGTCCTTATCAAACCAGGCTTTCCACTGTTTCTCGTTGCGAGCGATCTACAGTTTGGAATAAAATCCGGAATTCTTATTATGAAGGAAGTCAACACGAGGAGAAAGCACTGACACGTACAAGAGATAATCCCAAAGCATCGTGTAATTAATTTTTGTTAACAAAACACCCAAGAGAAGAAAACGGGAAAGAAAGTTTAACGAAGAGAGAAGATTGATCAAAATATTCACTGCCATTTTACTTTGAAGTAGACGATTCAAGTTTGAGGGGATCATACCTGATTGAGTACGTCCGAGAATTGAGGCAGTTTACTGAGCTCCACAAGGTTCAGCCAAGTCACGTCTGTGATCCATCTACATGGCTTTGGTTGTACAGCCTTCAGGTCAAGTGAGGCTCCTCCTTTGATCAGTGTCATGAACTCGCTATGTTTCACCTGAAAATCACAGAAACACAATCCCTTATTTACGAATCATTTTAGTTGAAATTATTGAACTCACGTTAGCACTGATTCATGGCTGTTTACACGAGGCGATAGATAAAATCCAATATGGCGTACGACTAAACGAGAATTGTTTAGAGAAATATATCTCGTATTGGCGTTTTTCAAACAGCATTCTCACGTTAACTTAACAGTATGTCGAAAACATAGTCAAAGATTTGACGCCTAATGCTGTTTATTAAGTTAAGCACAGTTTTTGATGAAAGAGCTTCCAGACTCAATGATACAACCCATTTATTCTGAAACTCTCATGGCATATTTGTAACTTATAATCTAAAAAAGAGCAAGGCTGTTTTCACCGTGAAATGAGCCTTGCTCATTTTTTTTTTTACATTATTTATTCTACAATTTGTTGCTGTTTAGATCCTTTACTACAGGATCCAGTACTTTTATTTTGTTGCGGTGGTCCTTCCAAACACAATTACTGGTTTTAATCTGTAACTTCGTGAACGCAAAACTGATAAGCAAGGTCTGTCCCTGGTATCAAGGAAGCTTCCTTGTAATTAAAAAAAGCCAAGCTCACCTTCTTAGTCTGTAGATCAATCTTAAGCGCGAGAAGGAGAGTGAATAAAAACTTGTGATTCTCATACAGACCACGGCAAGAGTACTTCCACACTTCATACGTCAAGTAATCTATAATATTGTGTATCCTCTTGGAAGTGATCGGAGACGGATGCGACCTAAATCAAACAAAAGACAAAAGTGTCGGCAACAGTTTCTTTTTTACGATGGTGCGTTTGTTACCTTTCACTCTTCAAACAGTAATTATTCCTGCCCGTTTTGAGAGCTGTTGGAATAATATTTACTACCTAGCAACATATCAGATGATAATATCTCTGTTCATATAGGACATCTTACCGAATTACCCGGAAATCGCTGATACTGGACCAAAAATTGATGTAGTAATTCACCCCTACGTGCCATCTTGGCGCCAAGGCACAAGTAAAGTGAAGTAAAAATTCACCTCTCCGAAACATTTCCGAGATTAACAAAACAAAGCTGGGTACCTCTGTGCATAGACACCTCGTCCGAGTACAGTACTGTTTAATTTCCAATCAATCTGACGTTTCAGAAAGGTAATCATACCACGGAATAAAGTAAGTCACAATGAAAAACCTCAATAAAACTATCTTTTGAGGTCTTTGCCAAGAGAAAACTATATGTTTTCCCCGTTTTCTGCCCTCAGGACTGAAGTCATCACAGCACTTAAAAATTCCTCAGTATTCTTTGCTTCAGGCCCTTACCTTGCCATAGCGTTGTCGAATAATCCAAGAAACTGTTTGAGCGAAGTCTGGTACATACAATTCACCATGCTCATTTCAACAATCAAGAAATACAAGATACTGCCTCGAGTGGCCACTGGAAAATAACAACAGCAATAAGGATTGTTATATTCTGGAGTTTTGTTCAGCCTAATGAGCGCTATCATTCGTTGTATTCTGACAAGTAGAAACTGCTAGAAATGATTAAATTCCAAATATGGCCGGCGTGGGCTCAAGGAATGTTCCCATTAGAATCCAACGATTAATCGGCCGCTGTGAACTGTAATGTGACACTGCTTCTCGGAAAAACCTCTCGAACCAAGGACAAGAACCAACAACAAATTCAACCCACAAATGACACGAGTAAAGGAATGGAACCCGGAGAGTGATGAGCGCTGTTTACCACTGCGCCATCCCTGCTACCCATGCATTTATTGAGTTTTGAATCGTCAGTTTCAATTTCAAAACGTTCACCTCGGTGACTTTACCACGCTCTATCAAATTTTTCCCCAGATTAACCTGGTCCTGTGAGAACAGTTTTGTTTTCCAGCGAGCATCGATGTATCCCGAGATAATTTCTCAAGAAAACAAAACTGACCGTTTTTGTACTACACACCTATCATAACGAAATACCACACAAATTCAAAAACAAACAAACAAATCTCCACTGAGTGAAGATGGGTTCTTACCAGGCCTAAACTCTTCTCTTGCACCGTTGATCTTGATTTCCGTGTCAGCGGCTACTATAAGTTTTTGGCTGACTTCTTCTGCTGTAGCTTTGGTTGTACTTAGCACCTCAATCAGTGATTCATCGTCCACAAGTGAACCCTGTGAAAACAAAGGTGCGGCTAAGTACTAGGAAGAACATCCTCGGAATAATACGACCCCGTGTTTAAAAACTCGACATTGTGTTTCTTATTTCCCCCCCCCCCACCCCCCCCCTATCCCCCTTCCTCACAATTTTTCCTGTTCCGCGGTTCCGGGTGGTTTACTTCGGCCCTTGCATTGCAACACCAGCCGCGTTTTTCAGGGAGAATAATAATTGTTCAAAAAAAAAAAAAAAAAAAGAAAGAAAGAAAGAAAGAAAAAAACCCAACAACAACAACCCAAACTCAAGCTTAATCATCTATGAAAAATTCGTGGTTACCCCCAACTTCGTTTAAGGATTCCAATAACTCCTGCTAAGATCTGTTTTCTCGCAAAACCAAATACTGTACTTCGGTATAAGCAAACACCTTCGCCAAGAAAAGCGTTCTTTTCAAACCATTCCGAGTTGCGCAACCAACAAAAGGAAGCACCGTCCTTAATTATCGACAACCCGGGCTAAGAAGTCTTGGCTTTCTCCTTAACGGGCAAATAGATTTGAAAAACCTGCTGCTAGTCTCAAGGTTATATACACCAACAAGCACAGGCTTACATGGAGAAGTAACCGAAATAATGGGCCTTTACTCTGGGAAAAATAAAAGTGACAAAAAAAAAATGACGATCTATATTTTTCACTTTCCATCAAATAGTTAACGGATTAAAAAAATCTAGCTGAATTGAGCATGACATGATTTCATTACCTGAGTACTTGTGAGTCTGAAAAGTAAATTATCTTCCAGTTCTTTCATCTTTCTCTTGTTCGAAGCCACGTCCTCCATGAGTTTCGTTCGCTCAGCCTCTAATTCCTGTGGCAAATAATAACAAACGTGGTTTCTACTTCAATAAATGCATGTTAGCACGGCAGACGGTGTTGGTCCATAATTTTGTTCTAATAGGGAATTTTGTGGAACTATTGGTCATCATGACGTATAACACACGGCATGATTCATTGACACACATGACTTCCTCAGTAAGCATAATTTATGAGCGATACTGCATGTTCAGGGAAGTTCAGGTCATATGACCATACACAAGTTTACTCAAATCAAGAACGTCTTTCAGAGGAAAACTACGGGAATAATGCCGTTGACTTTTTTCATTGAGTGTTTGTAGCAAACGAACATCACCCGAGGGATATTTATAAAATGGACGTCTGTCTGTAGCGCCAGATGGACACTCGAAATTTGGTCGTACAATGTCAGATCACCAAGATTTACTTGCCGATCCATCTTTGCCGGTTCGAGGTGAACAACTAACTTCGCGTAATTTTCTATAACAGAGAAATTCGTTGCGTTTATCAACAAAGATTCAACTTACCGCTTTTTCTGTCAGGATCACACGACCAAGCAGCTGGTCTTCCAATCCTTTCATGGTCACAGTGAAGTCAATAATGGAGGTTCGAGCACTGATCTGTTTGCGGTTACAAGAGAAAAAGGTTAACATCAAGGCATGACGTATTGCGATTCCTGAAGGCAAGTGATTTTATGATTGTAGTAGTATCTTGATAAATAAATGAATGAGAAAGAAATTTCCAAAGGCATATCCATAGAGTGGCTCTTCATCCACTGTCTCCATGTCAAATTGGCATTTTGGAAATTTTGGTTTTTCGTCCAGGAAAACCGGAAATCCGGAGAACAACCCTCGGAGCAAGGACGAGACCCAACAACAAACTTAACCAACATATGGCGTCCACCCTGGAAATCGAATTCCGGCCAGACTAACAAGAAGGGAGTTCTCTTACCACTGCTCCACCCCTGCCTTCCCCTACTTTCGATACCTCGAACAACCAAAGCCCACTAAGTATTGTTCCTAAACGTGGAATTTCTAGACAGCCAACAGCAAATTGATTGAAGGTGAAATTATCACTTACAAACAGGTTTCTTAAGAGTCACTTACCTCAGGAGTGTAGGCGGGGTTCGAGAGCTTCGTTGTGATGTACAACATGAAGCCTTTCATGACATCAATCTCCTTGTCTCCGACCTTCACTTTTAGAGTGCTACCACTTTTGATGAAGTTTTTCTCTAATACATTGTCAAGAGCTGGATCCATTTCTTCGCCCACGTCCTCGATAAGCATCGGTCTTCCAAGCGAGAGGCTGTCTTCAAGGTGATTTCGAAAGTATTTGTGGTTTAGTGAAGTCACCTGTTACACAAAACATAGTGCCATTTTTGAGGTTCTCTTTACCATCTATTCTTATCGACATTTTGTATACAACTGTAATAAACAGTACATAAGACAAATCTTCTAGCCTTCATTATAACTTCTTTTTTTTCACTCGTTATAATTAGCAAAACGTCCACTAATACTTCCGGGAATGTCGGGAAATAGTGCCAGCGTAATCGTCACGAGTAAGCTCTCAATTTCCTCAAGGCTCTTCATTTGCTACAAATAGCGAGCGCAAGATGCTAGCGTGCGGCGGTACAAGTTGCACAGTTTCGATCGTTAAACTCACTTCGCCTACCGACTTAGCAAACTAGGAAGACTGTCACAGGGCTGTGAACAATCCACTCGCATATGACTGGGCTAACATCAGGTAACAAGATAGTATGGCCCTTGATCCAACTTCCAACTTATTGCTTGCTTTGCGCTTGTGTTACACTGTCGCAGCAAAACAATCGAGATTGAGAGAAAGCCCTGCCAGAACAGTTTACTTGCAATGAAGCTAACAGGATGACAGAACTACTCGGCCCACCTGCATTTCGCTGTCCTTCTCCCTGTTCTTAATCCAGGCTTTTCCTTGACCTTGCGGATCTATCAACAGGGGAAACCGCGTTGCCTTGGTAACAATGATACCGTTCTGTACCGATAACTCGTCGTTCGGCAAACCCTGAAGGTTCCATTCTCCTACCTGGAAACAAACAACAAACACAATTCATTGAATAATACATACTTTATTGAACCGCCTAAAAGGGGCTTTTCAGGAACAATAACAAACAAATAAACAAGCAGACAATAATGCAAAGTTTTTTTTTACAATGCAATAAAAAAACTTCTCAGTTAGTATTAAGCGAATTCTGGGTAAACTTTAATGGACATTTATCTTCTGTTCTGTTCTAAACACAGCGTGCTCTGGTCTAGATCTGGCACGTATCCATTTTCATTAAATGATTTAAAACACCGTTTGCTAGAAAACAGGTAACTTGCTGGCATGAGTGCAGATTCATTTCGTTCACGCGTGAAGCAAAGGAAATAGAAGACGTCTCCCCGCAGGTTAGCCACTTGTTAGTTAAGCCTCTGTTTTGGATAAAGCACCATTCACAATCTTATCATTTCCGTGTGGATAAAAATCATAAAAACCACATAAAAATTATTTGTCTTTGGCTGTTTTTGACATCCACACGAACAAACAACAAATCTCAGTTTTCCAAAATCTCCTGTAACATGTAACTACGCATGTTCAACAACTTCTCTTTTTTGGCCAGTTTTAAATTTTCTTTCTTTTTTTTTTTTTTTTTTTCAGTGTTTAATCGTTGCCATGTGAACGAAAGTCTAACCGTAATAAAAACAAACAAACAAGGCCAAGCGTGCGAAAGGGCCCAAGACGGAAGCTTCAACGCACGTGAGTAAAACAAACACTGCTTACCGTTGCAGCATCAACAAGCATGCCCGTGACATTCAGATTGGCAGTAAATGGGATCTTGCGTGACTTCATGTCCTTCTGCCATTTTTCCATCAACATGTCACGAAACTCCTGGTTGAACGGACCAGAGTAGGACAAAAAGCCCGTGCAAAGCAATACGTCTCCCACCAATCTACGATGAAAACAAAATTTGATTAGTTCCTGAGGAGAACAGATCTAAAGTTTGGGTGTGAAGGTGGAAAAGGAGAGGTGAAGATGGTGCTTTTCTAGTACTCAAAGCCTACCTGTATTATTTTGTAAACTAGGGTCCGCTTTCTCGAACGCGATTAATTTTAAGTTTCTAAAAGACTTATAACTATAAGAAGTCCAACTTGTGAAACGCCAGACAAGAATAAGTTAGGAGAAATAACAATTAAACGTCGGTGCAAAAATCAAAGCAACTGTTAAGCAGCATAGATAGCTTGCACACTAGACTACCCGTCTCATGTTCATACCTGCCGATCTGAGCTTCAAATTCTTTACTCTGTTCCGTCCACCTTTCTTTCTCGCCTCCTAATCCACCAATCAGAGTGGATGCTGCCAGCATCTTCCGGCGGCATGTCTCAGCGTCATCCAGTAGATCCTGTTAAATCCAGTTAACCCCGTTAAGTACTCCGTATGTTTTAAGTGATATGTCAAACACAAGGAAGAGCGTATCATTCGATTTCCAAACACCAAGAAGAAGGTTGCAAAAAAACTATGCACAGAATCGAGGTAACTTTATTTGTTTATTTACTTACTTTTTCCAAGGTGTCGTTTAGAAATCGGATGAAACACTTTTTCGAGCGTTTGATACAGTTTCTCAAGCCATCAATAATTCTTTGAGAAATTCAAAGCAAGAGTTCGGGAATTTTTCTATTTTAATTAAGAAGACTTTCCCAAAGCTGCTTCACGGTAGTGATTTCCTTTGTTTCTCTTCAGGAATTGTTATGCATTTCGTTATGCATTAAGTTCCCACTTTCTGAAAGCTCATCGTTCATTTTTTGATCGAAACAGGCAAACATTCTTACAACTAACATTTGAATACAGCTAAAGGACACCCTTTCTCAGACTAGTTTTACCTGTTTCTCTTGCACGGCCTTATCGTACATGGCCTGTACTTTATCCAGTTCAGCCTGTTTTTCATCCAACTGCGCCTGCGCAACGTTCAGATCGTTTTGAGCCACGTTCAGTTTCGCCTCCTGAATTGTCAAGTTAGCCTGGGAACGAATGTTGGGCAACACTTAAATGCTATTCACATAGTTTGACACAAGATAAAAAAAAATGAGCGAATGGGTTACTTTGGAACCCAAGACAAAATCCATTGGCTTGTGTTTGCATGCTGTGAATTTTGTAGAGAGTATTCAGCTCTTTAGAAACTGTAAGTTGGTTGGATCTGTACATGTATATCACACAGCTTTATTGTTTCACGGCTAGGATCCATTGTTTTTGTTGTCTGATCACTGCCGCACTATTGCTTTTTCAGCCAATCCTGTGACCCGTTCTAAGAGCTGCCTGGTGGCCCAAAGTATGAGTAAAATGAAGCGGCACGTTTGTTGATGAAATCTGTGAAAAAATGACGATAAATTTCTATATTGTAAATCACACGCGCGGTAGTCGACTAAACCACATTGTGAAGTCCAGGAGAAGCAGTCGAGACGTCGTGATCCACGTCAAAGTGAACATAGTACAATGAACGAAAAGAAAGTTATCTTCTTTATTAACAACAATCAACAAGCAGTTTGGGCACAGTTACACACGCTTACGAGAGAGAACTGCTTTAAACAGTTAAGCATTAAAACTTACCTTCAGAGGTAACACCTCTTTGTTGATACCAAAAAAGACGGACATTGAATTCGTCCACGAGCAGAGACCAGCGACATCTCCGCAAACCTGCGCATGTGAGAAACCACATGTTATTAAGTGCGACACTGATTAACCCTAATAGTCACTAGCATCTAACTAAGAGCCACCAATTAATCAAACATATAGGCCATGACAATAAAATAAGTGACCAATAAGGGGAGGGTATTAATCAAATGCTATCAACTAGTAACACGAGGAATATACAATAAATAAATTTCTACAATTGCTATTAAATTAAATCTACGATAATGAGTACTAAAATTAGAATAACAATTTGCTAATAATAATCTAAAAAAATTCGATTCCTTGAAACAAACTATTAAAATTCTCACGATAATAATCTAAAAAAATAATATTAATCCTGACGATAAATAGTTTACAAGTCCTAATAAAAAGCTACGTTGAGATACATGAATGTTAATATTGGGGAAAGAACAATGAATTTTTAATGTAAGCCTTCTCCTACCCTTTTAGCTGTCTCCATATTATAGTCGTCCATCTCCAAATAAGGAGCAAGAAGTTCAACCATTTCGTCATTTATGGTATCCTTCGGGAAGGATTGGAGTGATGACAGAAAGTTGGACTGGCTCATCATCTGAGAGACAAAAACGTCAAAAAACCGTTGATTGCTTCAAATGCAGTCAGACCTCTTAAAAGTGGGCACCAAAGGGACGTGCTCTTTTGAAGTTTTCTCTCGGAACTAATCAGGCTATTCTCATTCCGTTTTAGGAATAACTGACTCAACCAAAAATCTATTCGAAAAAGACGAAAATACTGCCAATTATGAGTCTAGCAAAAATATTCCCATGTGAGCGTTCAACCAGCGAATAACACCTTTTGCTGCCTTAAATTCCACGGCTTTGAGTTCCATAAATTTTCATGGTCACACGAAATCAAACACACGATCTTAGAAACCTTCATACAAAAGGAGCAAAAATTGCAGGATTTTCTGGACCTTAAATCATTGAACTTCTTCGACTTCCTAAAGTTTCATAAGTCTTGATTCCTACCTTTAGAGACTCGCTCCACGAGGGCTTTGTACAGTTTCTCTCCGCATCATAGACCACCGTGTCCAGCCTTTTCCGAAACAGCAGCAACACACAGTCCATAATGCGCATGATCAGATGTGGCGGCTTGGGCAGCTTACGGACCGTGGCGATGTGAGCAGCTTTGATAGTCTGGTAACGAACAACAATAACAAAAAAAAAAAAAACGTTTGTTATATTAACGGCTCGTCTCCCTGAAATCGTCAAATTCATTTTTCTGAAGATCTAACAAAATGTTTTGGGTTTCAGTAAAGAAAAATTCACGGAGATTTTGAGCGGGTGGTTGCATTTTGTCCTTAATTTCTGCAGCGGGTGAAGCTGATAGCAGAAGTGTTGCAAAGGTACCTTGAGAGTTTCCCTCATGAAGGTTTCGGTTGCTATCCAAATGAAAAGCACAGGTCGCTGGCATTTGTTTCGCAAGAAACCGCCGCGATGGCGGTCATGGCCCTTTATAATCAAGACCAATTCTTTGCACTAGTGATTTGAAAAGGCAGTCAAATCGCCTACATAAAGTATCTTTGCAAAGGAAACAAGCCAAGAAGGCGTTCAAGAAAGGAATGTGCATGTATAAGCCCATTGCAACTTTTACCGTACTTTCTTTTTATAAGACGAGTAACACGTGTCCTAGTTTGTCATGTAAAGATCGCATCGTAGACGGCGAATAAGTGTATACAACACAGAACACGTAGTCCAACCCACCCACACTACAATACTCCTCACCTGTAAGGCAGCTTCAGCTTCTTCCAAAGCAGGTCTTGCGGCTTCTAGTTTTTCTTCAGCAACAGCTTTGTCCGCCTAGACAGGGCAAAATAACAAAAGTAACTAACATAGAATTCCCCCAAGTTAAGGTTTCAAGTTACTTTCCACCCAATGTCATTACGGTATGTTGCGAATAGTGAACTTACCGCGATATCATCCACGATAGCTTGTGCCTTGTCTTTGACTTTCTGAACTTGAGCTTTGACTTTTTCTGCTGCTTGAGCTTTTACTGTAACCTCTTTTAATACCTGACAAGGGAAATAATGGGTTAGTATAGATCCTTACACAAAAGAAACGTAGTCAAACCTCCTTCTGAAAAGTGGATACCAATTTGGCTGTCGGAACCACTCAGCCCTATTGGCTTTCTTTCTGCGTACGTTAGTCGAGCGTGCTACTTCGGTTAAGGCGGCAAATCGGGTTGTTGTTGTTGTCGTTACTGTTCTCTGACAAGAGCACGGAAATCAAAATGGACTTTATGTTCGACTGGAAATAGCACACATCGACGGTATTATAGAACGGCGTCTAATGGAGTTTGGTGTAGTGATATCGAAGAAACATTGTCAATTTGTCATTTTTTGGTTACAAATATTCCTACCTTCTCAGCTTTTTCAGATGCCAATGCCAGTTCTTTCTCTTTCAGGGCTAACTCTTTGGACAGCTGAGCAACTGATTCACTAGCCTCAACGAGCTTGTCCAAGCCAGTGTTCATCCGCCGTGCCAATTCGCCAATTTCCTCTCGTTTTGAGGCATAGATGGACTTGTAGCCGTTTATAAAGGACAGGTATGATTTGGGGGTGACATGGGTCGCCCGACGGTATCTGAAAAGAAGAATATAGGGTAAGTTGTTGTTGTTATTTGAAACTTATAAAATAAAACACATCTCCATTGAATAGAAAAAAAGATCCTTGCAGTTATTTACCCAACTTAAGCAGTTTGGAAAAAAAAGCTTGGGGAAAAAAATCAGGCTTGAACGGGATTCGAACCCATGACAACACCATGCAGCTCCCAAGATGTTTCCCAGATGGATTGATAGCTCCGTTGGTAGAGCACTGCACCGGCATCGCAGAGGTCATGGGTACAAATCCCGTTCAAGCCTGAAATTTTTTCACGCTTTCTTTTCCCAACTGCGTAAATAACTGCGAGAATCTTTCTCCTATTTAATCTTTCACCCGCAGTTCAAACACATGTTTCATATATTCATATTCAAAACAAATTTCATTTAAGTAGAAGACTCAGTTCATACTTTTACGTTTTCCAAACGCCCCGTTCTCGCCTTACCGAAAACGCATCAAAACATTGCAATGTGCTGACACGCAACGAGGAAAACGTTATAACATTGATCAGCGCATGCGAAAAATAGACACGCCAACGATGTTTGTAGCATTCCTGCGTCAGCGTTTTCGAAAGCCTCAAATGCCTCCACTCTAGCGTTTGTGATCGTTTTAGTGTGGGCACTACACCAAAAGACATCGAAATGAGTGCATTTTAAAGTTACAGTAAATGAACGGTATTTTATCAAAGCTGTAACACTTTTCACTTTTATTTGTATCTTAAAACCTTTCCTTTCAACCGTTTCACGGGGTAAAGAAAGGCGAACCGAATTGTTCTGGGGTTTGGGGTTTGGGGTTTGAGGGGGGGGGGGGGGGAGGTAACATGGTATAAAAGAAAATCGCTTGTCGTAACAAGAAAGCAACAACGGCCGCTTAATATAGGCGATGGTATAGCAAGGCTTTGTTTACAGTGTCGTCCTGGCAATGTTAAAGACCGCCAACTGACCGATAAAGATAACTTGTGCATTTAATAGAGATTAACCGTATTAACAATTTTAAGCGAAGTTAAATGTAGATCACCATTACCTCTGAAAGTAATCAGTACAGCTGATAGCCACACCGTCGTGAAAGACACCCATGGCGTGTACCACTTCTTTCTTAACTTTGGCGTCACAAACAATTTCAAAGCTGGACAAAAAGTGATCTGCTACCGCGATCAAAGCATCTTTTGGCCAGCGGCTGAACCAATCCATCGTGCAACCGCTGATCAGACCGGGAAACTTCAGAGACCTGTTACGAAATTTCTCGCCAACCTGTGAAGATAATGAAGGGTTGTTGAAAAGATTTATTTTTCAAGGTGTTTTCATACCATTTAGTAAATATGGGTAGAGATAGGCAGTTTTACGTTCTATTACAAAATGGAATTTCCATCTTAAGTTTCTTCACTGAGGGGACTCAAGCGTTTGCGAACGACATGAAATGTGTCTTTGTGATAATTTTGAAAGAAATTATTGCAGAATAAATGTTACTCTCTTCCTGTAACTCAAAGTGATAATGAGTGGCTTTACATCAGTACAACAAATAACTGCACTTTCACTTAAAAGATCACGATTTGAATCACCCTCACCAGTTTTCCCAGATTTTGTTCTCCAATAGACCGTATTGGTATTATCGGTATTGAACGGAACTAGCTTGCACAAGGCTTAAGCTGGAGAATCTTTTCACTTGCAAATATATATATTTTTAATATATTCCTCGGCAATAGTCTCCATTGCAAGCTATATCCAGTTCACTACGTAGAATACGAATATGGTGTTTTGTATCAACGAAGAATTTGTTTGTACATTAAGACCATCTAAATTAACAGTGAACACCAAAATTCGCTCCACTCTGTTTTAAAAATAGGACGTTACTAACATGATAAGCAATTACAAACCAATCATTCTTTAGAAAAATATAGTGACGTACCGGCGAGAAACATAGAACGACGTGAAGATTATGCTTCGATCGCGTCAAGAAGTAGTCGTACAGATTCTCCCCCGTGGGGGGTCTCCTGGGGAACTCTTTCTTCATGACTGGGATTAGCTCGCTGCAGATTTCATCGATTTCATCACGGGCAAACAGATTAGAGATCTCTCCCGAGGAGAGCAAATTGTTAAGGTACTCAAGGAATCCTTCCTCTTTGATTTCTTGGTCTGTGAAGATGAATGTTATGCCTTGACCCTGCATTCCAGCCACTCTGTAAAGATACTTGAGGTCTTCCATCAGGTTCGATGCGTTGTAAGATCTGAGGGATTAGAAGCGGTAATTGCGAAATGACTGATTAAGGTGGCTTCTTAAATCCGTTGATTGTACTCTGTTTCCTCATTCTGTTTTACCATTCTCACAAACAGACTGACTCGCTGACTAAATGCCTGGCGGGATAACTGACCGCCGCACTGTCTGACCAACTAACTAAATGACTGCTTGGATGGATGGCTGACTGACTGATGGACAGATAGACAAAGGGATGGATGGGCTGAGAGGATAACTGAATGGCTGGCTGGCTGACCCACTAATGGCGAATGAATGGACGACTGACTGATAGATGGACAAACAGAGGGTAGGAAAGAAACATTGGACTGATTGACTGAATGGCAAGTCCTCCTGACTAGTCTGTACCTCTGGAACCTTAGTTGGACGAACATCACTGACTATCCAAGATGTCGGTTGAACGGCTGACTGACTGACCAACAACTAAGGACTCACTGAACGTAGGACCAAGCGATCGACTGATTAACCAATGACTGACTGCCTGAATGTATCCCATTGTTGAATAGTTAAAAGACTGACCATAATAAAGACTGACTCAGACAGTATCAGTTTGCACGCCATATGACTAGGTGCATTACTGCTCATTACTAAATGCTTACAGTTTAACAGAAGAGTAAACAGAATGTTTGACAGACTGTCTGTCAACCAGAGCCTCTCTTACTTTTAATAACTACCTGGCCAATTAGAAGTAAAACAAACTAAACCGTGACTTGCTTGCGTGTTTTCCTGTGCTTCTGTCGTTAACGTGTATTTCCTTTGAGCTGTGATTGGTTAATCGTGTTCTGCACTTTTGTTTAGAATTGTGATTGTTTTACTAAACGTACGACTATTTTTAGAGTAAACATGTTTAGGATGAAGCATCATCCATGTTCAGTACAGGTAACAGAACCTGCTAGCACTGAAGATGGCTGAAATTTCATCCGAAACATGTTTACCCAAAGAAAGACGTATTTCCTGTCTGCAGGTCTACAGAAATTGTGATTATGTTCGGGTTCTTATAAACTCGATTGCAAATCCCTTCTATTATAAACTGCCTATCACTGTACCTGGTCAGAGTGATCTGGAATGTCTTGTAGCCAGCGATGAAGGAAGCCAGGCGTGTTAAGCTCTGTTTTCCAGAACCCCCTACCCCCACAAGGAGGGCGTTACCACGTGGCGTGCGAATAATGCGGGACACCTGGAAAAAAAGCAGGGAATTGTTACTGACAAATCTGTTCGTTGCTGTGTTTTTCATTTCCACATTCAGATAAATAAAGCAACTGAAGTTACCATTAGTTTAACTGGAACTGAAGAAAACATTTCGAACGACCCTACAGATGAAATCTTCGCGAAATCGAGGGGACATTGTTCAGTATAGTACAAGAAAAGAAAAACTGTGGTTTGTTATTCAAAGTAAGCGAACAGTACTTCATACATATTAAGCACTAATATTTAGGGGCAAAGCGAGATTCGCGCTTTCTCAAACCCCTCAAGTTTCGTATCTCTTCCTTTCTTAGACAAAAACCATCTCCCTCTTTGTGCTGTTAATAATTTCCTAAACTCTCACCATCCCTTTAAGTTGAATGCTGTTGTACAGTACTTTGATGATAACTATCCCAAACTTCCGCTTTCGCGAATGAGCGTCTTTTACCTTTAAGTGTTTCGTAAATTCGTGAATAGTCTTTGTTTGTTTAACAGTGAAAAAAACAAAAACAAAAACAAACAAAAACAAAAAGCAAACAAACAAGCGTATATGTGTAAGTGGGGGGGGGGGGGGGGGGGCGGGGGCAAGAAAAGAGTGTTTGGTTGTGATTACGACGTTTTCAAACCTCGACAGAAACAAGTCAACCTTGCTGTCTTGAACGTTTCGATTTCTTCAATTGTTAATTGCCTTCTTAGTGGCCAACTCTACAACTTGTGTTCTTGTTGCTTGGCCAGCTAAAAGTTATGAGCATGTATAGCTGGAGCTAGGGAAGTGATAAAACTCGAAGATACAAGTCAACCTTTAATCAAAGTCTCCGTAGAGAAAAAAAGGTCTTGTGTGACTCGCTGTTACTTACTCTCATAAGATGAATCATGGCGTCCCTGAAAAACACAAGATCCATGCCGGCGCCTCGAATACTGTCGTTATACTGTTCCAGGTACATCTTCAGCCTTTCTTCAAGACCTTCGAACGATGGAATCTTTACGTAAAGTATAGAAAAATAAAATTAAGGGAAATTAATGTTACCACAAGAAAATATAAAAGGAAAAAAAAAAGTTCTTAAAGTTGAGAGGCATCTTCCGAGATCACCCTTGACAGGCAAAGAAGTCGTTTTGCTTCATTAAAGATTAGTGCTTTCACTAATCGTGGAAACTTCGTCTTCAACGCCTGAAATGATGAAATTGACGGCAATTGTTTTATACCATTTAAACTGGAGGGGCGAGTGACATGAAAGTGGAATGTAGACGGCAGCAAGGGTCACCGGATAAAGTTATTTATAAATTGTCACCGTACCAATTCATAAACCTTTGGTGTTTCAAAATCTGCATCGTCGGGTTCGTCTCCAGTAGCTTCTGGGGCATCCCTAAACAATAAACAAGACGTAATAATTAAAATCCCAAATAGCAACTCTATATATCCAGAACGACACTCGTTGCCCATTGAACGCGGCAAAACAAATCCAACATGCGACAAGCATATACAAACCTCAGAAAGTCAACCAGATATGGAATTTCCTCAATCATCGCCTGCAAGTCTTCGCCGAGCTCCTCACCGATGACTCTCTTCATTGTCTTTTCAAACCAGTCCTTATCGGGTTGATTCGTGAAGCGATCGGAAATTACCCGTATGCACTCGTGTTTCCATAAAGACATTAAGGACTGCTCAGTCGATACTACTTCAGAGATGCAGTAGAGGATACCTTGCCAAATCCTGGACAAATCACGCAGGTTGAAGATGTAGTGAAATTTGGCTGGAGTGGGAAGCATTTTGATCTGATGTAAACAAACAAAACAAAATCTTTAGGGGTAAACTAGAATCAAATACAAACGACGGCCAAAGGGTGCAGGCCAAGTTTGGAATAATTTCAAACATCGATACAGTAAAACAAGCCACACGATTAAAGTTGACTGAACAATGTGTACATTCGCTGTCAGGTATCACTGTCCAGTTTCATTACGGCATTTACAGTCAGCTGCAAATGAGATTCGTTTCTTTTTAGAGCGCTCGTGAACAGTGTACGTCCAGGTTTGTGTAACGTACACAAACATGCATCACGAGTTTCGCAGAATTCACAAGTACGGGGACAAGCCTTTAGCTTGGGTTCAAAACAACTTTTCAATGCTGCCATAGTCAATTTCGTATTTTCATCACGTAATGTAAACAAGAATGCCTTTTTTTTTTATAAAGGATATCGCGTATTGCCTGTACAACATACAAACCGTACGACATTACAAATCTGAATACCTTGGTTAGTTGCCACAATCTGCGTGTGCATGGAACAAGTTTGGTGGCGAGTTCTTGCACAACACTTGAAAAGCCTCGCTCTGAACAGAAATGGCCAGCCCCGATTACACCTTGATAAAAAAAAAGATAGAATAAATACAATGTACATATAAGCATATAAGCACATATTACGTGTAAAGAGGGCAAACTTTTCAAGGGAAGGAGTGTTTGAAGCTTTTTTTTTAGGAGAAAGTTTTTGCGTGAGGGATCCATAGTATAAGTAAGCAGCGATTTGTGTGTCGTTGGCAGATATGAACGAAATTTAAATGGGTCAGTGGCAACTGGCTGAGAGAAATATATCGTCCCACCAGGGCTTTTCATTTTACCCGCGTTAATTATACTATGCGTTTATTATAAAATGTAGAAAAAGATAATGACAAAATATTTCAAGGCCGTGATTGAAACAAAGATCAGAGCCTATGCTAGTAAAGTCTTGGTTTCGATGGTTAGGCGGACTCGAGAACTTGAAAGCCCCGCGTAGTGGAGCTATTTCTCTGCAGCCAGAAGCGCGTGGCCACACAAAAGTAATACTGAGAACGACTTGAGGGTTATTTGGGTGGGATCATAGCTAAAAGGCAATGGTTATGAAACCCAACAAACTTCTTTGTTGTATGTTTTTGTTAGCATTTTCGGCCTTGACCGTGCACAAACCACAATGATTCACAATAGATTTTGAAATATGCTGGAGCAACTGACCAATAGCAACGTTCCTGTCAATAAATTAAATGTGTGAACATTAAATCAAACGATTGTGCACGGTCGTGGCCATTCCAACATACATTGCAGCACCTGATTGTTGTCATGGCATTAACTATGGTTGGATGGAATAACTTAGATCACCTTGCAAGTAACATTGAATGTGACACAACAGAACAAGAAAGAACAACGGGCAAACATCTCACCAAAGATCTTATCAATGGAGTTGTTACTGGGCAGAGTGCAGTTGAATACACTGAACTGCCGCTTCAGTCTCTGTGGAATGTCATTTCGGCCCCCTCCTGGGTGAATCATGGCCGCCAAGAACTGAATATCGGCCAAATTAGTGAAGTCACCGGGTTTCTCCAGGTTATAGAAACCTTTGTTCTCCATAACTTGACGGACTATTTCATTGGTTACCTAAGGAGATACGAGAAAGGTTCACAAGAAGAATATTGAATTAAGACCTGACTGAGTGATGTTTGATTTATAAAAAAAGTTGGGTTTTTCATAACAATTTACCAACTACAGCGGAAACCCGCTTATACGACCACCTTCAGGCCGTGAAAATGTGGTTGTAAAACTAAAGAAATGACTGGACTTTCAATTCGTTCGGGGCACAAAAGAGTGGTCGTAATAACGAGGTGGTCGTAAGGCGGGGTTCCACTGTAGTAACGCTCTAACAACCATTAGCATACCTCAGTGACCGACTATCGCGTAACGCGCAATCTGGTTGGCTACACAGGTGCCGTCTATCGATCGATAGACGGCAGTTTGTCAGAGCGCGCGCGATTTAGCATGCATCATTGCACAAATATAACAAAATTTATGAAATAAAAAGATTTTTTTGCTTCATAGATCGATCACTGAGGTATGCTAAAACAATTAGACGGCTCGCTCTCGGTTTCCATCGCCTTTGATAGTTGGCCCGGGGCTTCGCCCCTCGCCAACTATCAGCCGATAGAAACATCGAGCTCGCCGTCTAATTGTTAAATATTTATCCAATGAAATGCTGGTTAACCGAATCCTAAATTTAGCTCGCCAGGAACAATACATGTTTTGTGACTCTGTTCCGAAAATTATTTGTTTCCGTAAAACAAATATTCCCCGTTTGCCAACAGAACGTTTTGTGGTAAATGTTTCCTCGTTTGAGAGGTCTTCCTATTCTCATGGTCGCCAAAGTTACTAAAGGTCCCGAATATGCACATACCTGATCGCCCCACTCATTGATAATAGGCATATTAACATCATCAATAAACACAGTCATCTTTTTGCCAGCTGGGGGACCATAAGTGTTTCCCATGCGCTTGTCCACATAGCTCTCAATTGTCCTCTGGAACATCAATGGTGTGGAAGCCGACGAAAAATTGAAACTCTTACTCAAATGTCTCTCAGGATCGTATTTACTCATGTTTCCCTTGATCATGACTGTTTTGGCTGTGCCTTGCTCACCGATCAACAAAGCAGCCTGACATGAAAAAACAAAAACAAAATGGATGGGAAAAGACGTACACCATCAGATCTCTTGTAGAGAAAAGGAAGTAACGCGAAAATGACTAGAAATAGCGTAACAGTCAGGTGTAGACGGTATAAAGAATTTAAACATGGTTTAACATGACAATGAAGATAGGAAAGGTATTAAATTCATAACACCGACAATCAATAGATGAAGGGCTTGGTTAAAGTCTGTGCAACGTGGAAATATGGTCTTAAAATCCAAATTACACCCAGCTAGGTCTATTTTGGAGCTAGCATAGATGGATTATCATGTAAGGAACATAGTTCAGTGTTTTATTTTTCTATATTAAGGCTCAAATTCAAACGCGAAATTAGTGACTTCTTCCAAAACACCATTCAAATGAGAACAAAAGAAGACCTGATGCTTGAAGGATTCCACTTGATCGTGTTCAACCAGATAACAGATCATTCGTGCTGGAAAAGCTTCACTGATTATCTTCCTGAATGACGTCATAGGCTAACTCTTCGAATTTAGTCTTCAAGATCAAAAACTCGACACAGAACTAAGCTTCCCATATGATGAGACGTTCTTGTTCCAAATTAAACCTAATTTGGAGCAACTTGCTCCAAATTTGATTTGGATTCCATGGTCAAATTTCCACTTGGCATAATTTTCGACCAAGCTCCTCAAATACTGCGGATATTCAACGGAATGGAATTACAACAAACCTTTCCCTGATTGGAAACAATCTGAATGAGATAGTCTGTCCGCACGTTGTCGACGTTCGGCACAAGAATAGACAAGAAGTCGGGGTTGTGGTCCTTAGGGTAGACATATTCCTCTACACGTGAGTTCCAATGCTCCCATTCACCTGTGTTTCAAGAAAAATCAAGCACGAAAATCAAGAAGAATCAAGAAACTTAAAACCTTTTAAGGACTCGGAATTAAGGGATGCTGGAAGGACAAAGCTGAACGTGATACAACTGAGAACCACAACTGTGACTCCGACATTCTTGCAGCCAAGGTACCTTTTTATTTTCCTATTCATAGAAAAAGCAGATTTTTATGGAATGGGACAACCTTGGAAGTAGCTACTGTCAAAGCTACAAAAAATGTGGCTTCCGAACTGGGCTTTAATTTTAAGCTACGTGGAAATCGACCCACAAGACTCAACGTCATGCATTAAGTTATCTAACTGTGTTCGCAGTTTTTAGCACTAATTTCTAGGGCTTTCTAATTGATAACGTTTGGTTACTTCCAAGATGAGTAAAAATGCACGCTCATGACAGCATGCTCTAAACGACAGTAACATTCGTCACTATTAGAAATAACTCGCAAAACCTCGCGAAGCTAGGGCTGGGTGGAACGCCCTCTTTACTCGTATTGAAGCATCAAAGGTTTCTGAACATAGCAACTATTTTGATGAGCATGGTCTTTTCGTAGGTTTGCGGTTGAAATCTATTTCTGACACGTACAACGGGCGTGCAGCGCTGTCGTGTTCGATGAATTTATTTCCCGCGGAAAATTATTTTACCACGGCCACAAAACTTGTAATTTCTTCAATGCAATCTTTCACAAAAAAGATTTCTGGAAGAAAGGGAAAAGATTCTGCAGAGATATTTCTATCCAGTGAATATTGATGAACATTGCAGTTAAATTTTGATCCGGCACTGAACGCAAAACTTTCCCGATGTATGCAAATTTTCCTCCAACAAACTGCGCCTGACGCCAGTCTGGCTTCCAACCTGTTGCTGCTTAGCAACCTTCCCTTTGTCTGACGACATTGATACTCTGTTTTTCACTGTTGCCAGGCAACATTGGGGACACCTTCAACGATATATATAAATATATTTTTCGCTCGAATTTGCGCGGCTTTATAGCTCCGCTCGGGCCTACACTCGGCCTGACAAATCTATTAACCTCGCTACGCTCGGGCCTTCGGCCCTTTTCGCGAGGAAAAATGTTACCGTAAAAATGCATCCAGTGTTTGTGTTCCTAAACTAGACAATCTCCAGTGAGCTGATCATTATATTTCCCGCAACCTAACAAGGACAAAACTGGGGAGAAAACTAACCTGTTTCGTTGACAAGGAATTCAAAGATTGTGTCCCCTGACTCCTCAGTAATGGGAGGTAAATCCAGTTCAAAGTTCCCTCTTGCGAACTCCTCCATCTTAGCGCGGTCATCCAGTTCCAACAGCGCTCCAAGACTCCACATGGTACAGAAGATATAGAGTCTCTCAAGGTGTGAGGCAGACACATTTGATCCGTCCTCTTTTCTGGGGATCAAACCCTCAAGAATAGTTATAGCCTATAAAGGAACACAAGGTATATTGTGAAAACTGTGAAAACACTAGTTTACTTGGATTGGACAGCAGAACTTTATTTGAACCCGGTACTTTCATCACTTCAGAATAAAATTGACAAAATTTATCCTCAACATACAATACACATAAAACTCACTCTCAGATTAAAAACTACGTTTTTTTTCACGAAGAATACAGTTGGGGACGGTAATCATTTAGTGATTGTGCTTGCTTCAAATCGGAGATTAAGCTGTTCCAAATTAGCGCACCAGTCAGAATCGCTACAGCGCAATGCTGTTTTTTTTTTTTTTTTTTTTTTTTTTTTCGAAAATAGGTGCCAGACAATGGAACGGTAAGTTTGTTCCCTATGGCTGATATATAGCGCGCTTAGATACTCAAGTGTAAGACCAATTTGTTCAAGATTTTGAACCGTTACTACGCACAAGCTGTCCAAGTCTCTTACGACCCTGAAGTCCCTCGATCTTTCAAGTCCAAATGCATTGCATTTCATACAACTTAGCCCACCACCTAACGAGGAACATCAGACTCTCGTTTGTAGTTTCCTAGAATGATACATCACATGTCCAACATTACAATTTACTAACACGTCCTACTGATCTTTTATTTGCACTGTATTCGCATCGTAACAATGCACTCGTATTTATTCAGTGAATAACTGATTCACAAGGTAATGTAAAGCATCCTACAAAAGACAAGGTACATCCTCTTTCCTACCAATTTAAACAGCTACTTCGAACATTTCCCACATTAGCTACATACAAACCTGAACAATGTAATTGTGTTCCAAAATATCCATCTTGAAGACGCAATTTTCTTGCACAAAGCGTAAGATCTCATCAAATGATCCGTCAAACAAGCCTTTCAAGATCTCTGCTTCAGCTTCTGGGCGCTTATTAAGCCACGCCTACGGAGAAAGTGTCAAGAGACGGATTAACATCACAAGAACAACCGGAAGTAAACAAGTGTGTGCAGTTACGTAGTCACGCAATCCTCACCTGAAGGACAGGTCGCCAATCCAACCCAGAGGAGCTCATGTACACCATGCCATTGCGTGACACGGTGGCAGGTGAAGCATTATCAATGTTGTGAGGTTCAAAGATGATTTTGCACTGAGGAGACATAGGGATTCGATCGCCATTAGCCAGGGTCAATGTTTTGTTGTCGTCAAGTACGCTGTTGAGATTTTCAATCCAGATGGCGTCTACAGGTCCGTCCAACACGATCCAGATGCGTTCACCTGAAGAACAACAAGTATGGTTTCAGTACAGTGCAAAGTAACAATGGTACGAAGACGAAGAGAGCTACTTGACGGCCAAACAATACTGCACTTAATTAATCTTCTGACTACCAGGTAGATCGTGTTTCATGAATACGATTTCCAACCACACTAAAGTTGGTTAATAAAAAATTAATTAAAAAAAAATTAAAATTAAAATGAAAACTCGGCTGCGCCTCGTTTGCTCCTTTTGGAAATCGGATGGCACTCCTAATGTTTGATATATTAGGTAAAACCTCAAACAGGAAGTTTCGATATAAAAAAATTCCTGCAGCCTGGCCTATCGCACCCTAAGTTGTCCATCAAACACAAGTGTAACAAAAAAAATAAAAAATATAAAAAAACGAAAGAAATACTTACACCGGCAAACAAGACTTGCCCGTTTCTACCACCCTTATTTGATGTTATGGCTAAATACTTTAGACTGTCGGCACAAACACAGTTTCGTCACTCCATCGAAATATAAGGCGATGCCAGTATTATTTTTCATTTACCGTTTGCTAAATACTGCAAAAACAGACCATTTTCATTTTACGAGGTCTTGAGAGGCTTGGACAAATGGGACCGATCTTAACGATCGCCGATGTCCCCCCGTCAGCCAACATTTTTGTTTTGATATGTGAAGAATGATCGCCGACCATCGTAGAAATCTGGGACTCGCCGGGAAAATAAAAACGCTTCCAATTTACGGATTTATCCCCAGCGACCCCAGATGATCGGGATGTCCGCAATTTCGTGTTTTCATAAGTCGGTAAAATGTGGGACTGTCGGGAAACAGCGAAATCTCCGATCGTCTTAAGTTTACCAAGCACTCAAAGAACCACTATTGTCCACAACGCTCAGTAGCTTAATGAAAGATTTGAAGCCAAACCCGAAATAAGAACAGTTAAGAGATCAATTAAACAAGGGACATCCCATGTACAAACCTTTTTTAGCACGGAGTGTCTTCCTCCAGAGAGTAGAGAAAATTCCATCGGTCCAATCATTCGTAGCAACATCCAGGCGTCCAAACATCTGAGGTGCAGTGATGGCTTTGGGGTTCATCCTCATTTCTCGGTGAGGCGTGCCGCAATCTGTCATTGCCTTCATTAATAAGTGAATGCACGCGGTTTTACCGGCCCCACTCGGACCTAGCACCATCATGCCGTGACGCACTCTTTGGGTTTCAAAGAGCTGAAACGGAAATTGCCCATAGTATGCATTCAGTCAAAATCTTATGCATATGCATTCACAAACATAACAACACGCATTCATAAGCATTTTAATTCTAAGCGCTATAATAAAATTGAAGAGGTTTTCAAAAGTCGCACTAGGACGGCAAGTACACAGGGAATGTGCATGCCTCCATTTTACATAACATAAATAAATTAAAGTAGACTGTCTCTATTTCAAAAACATTGTCCAATCCCTTGAGTGTTGGAGGTAAAATTCTTCCCTCCTCGAGCTCCTCCATCCCGACCTCGACTTCTAATTCAAGTAAAACTGGAAACCACGGAGCAGAAAAAACAAGATGATGACAGACGCAACACTCAAAACACGGACGTTTGGCTGGAAAGTTTATTAGCCCGCAAGTCACTTAATCCCCGTGTTTCCAAAAGTTTCTTTGCACCTAACATTTCTGTGAGAGTAAGCTCTTGTTTTTAGAAACGGACAGGGTCTACGTGCAAACAACATAGCAAGGTGAATTCTTGCTACAAGTCGTCTACCTGGATGAGTTTCAGTCTCCATGATGGATGATTGATGAGTCCAGCCTCTTCAACCTGATTGGCAATGGCTTGCTCCAATTCGGGATAACCAGCTTTGTCCAACACGATACCAGGGAAGAGATCGTTTATAAGACTCAAGAATAACGGTTCGTCTTCGTCAATCTTGGAAAGGAAAAATAAAATGAGACTTACAATAATTCACAATCATTTGACAATCATGCTTGCCAATTTAAACTACACGAATACTTAGCACAACATAGGCTGTCTTAGAAAGGATATGCCAGAAACAAAGTTAGACAAACGATCGAACGATTGTTTATTTGAGGAACAGTGAATTCTTTTTTCCCTAAAACATACGTACAAGTATAGTCCCCTTCGCAGACGTCGTTTGGGCTTTGCGTGCGAAGGAGACTAGTACAAGTATGGATTATACCTAATTTCCCTTTGTAAACCATCTATGCTTCTGCCTGAAGGACAGAAGCAAACGTCACTTTCAGGTTCCAGTACATTTTACGCTGCTTTGACAACCCCCCCCCCCCCCCCCCCCCCCAAAAAAAAAAAAAAAAAGAAGAAGAAGAAGAAGAAGAAGAAGAAAGAAAGAAAGAAAGAAAGAAAGAAAGAAAGAAAGAAAGAAAGAAAGAAAGAAAGAAAGAAAGAAAGAAAGAAAGAAAGAAACGTTTCCGTGAGGTTTTCCCTGCTTCTAATAATGTTGCTGACTCACCAGTTTGGAGAGGTTCATATCCCTGAGTACTCTCATAACAATCGTGTTCTCACTGTCACCGACACTCAAACGCTTTGCTGCACCAAGAGTTCTCAGAACCGACAAAATGTTCCTCAGGCCAAAATCATAATGAACCTGGAATAAAACAGAATCGAAATATTTTAGATTTTAGGGGAAGGGGACCCTCCCCTGAGGTCCGCACCTGGATCAAGGATGGGAATAATTTTCGCTTGCTTAGCAGAACACTTGTTTCCAGATCTCTATTTTGATCTGCTGTTAAACAAAATTCATCAAACATCCCCCATCTTAAGCAATTTTATGTGAGAAGTCGGAATAATGCACTTTTAAGTGATTTCCAATCACAGAGCACAGGTTCATTCTTAGTTTGCTCAAACTGAGAGAGGCCTTTACACAACGCAAAGGGCTGAACAACATGATTTCGTATTTCAATTCAAAAGACGCAAAATAAATGTGATGGGTTAAAAAGTCTTACTTTTTGCTTCTCATTTACATGACGTTTATTTTCCGCGCTCAGAAGCGAAGTTTATCTAACCAAACCCAAACAACAAGAAATTGAGATACATAAAGCGAAAGACCGATAAATTCAGATAATTATATTGGCTTTCAGCAACAACTAAAGCTTTGGCTACCCGTGGTTGAAGCTGAGACTGAGTATTATGACAAAAATTATGTTCCGCTAAACTACCTGTTTTGAGAGTTGCTCTTCGCAGAGTTTGTACAGAGTGAAGAACTTCCTGGCCAAAGTCACATTGTCAATAAAACCACAGCTAGCGAGTTTCACGCGAATAATGATCTGCCGATCAGGAACCATCATGGCGACTGTACGGAACTGGATTTTCAGATTTTCGGGAAGCTCCTGCCGGCCAGCGTACCCAGGGTTCATTGTCAAGAAGATGCCTGAGATGGAGAGAAAATAAGAACCTGGTCAGGCAACACCAAACGACTTTGATCTTAGACATGAGATCCATGTTCCAGATGGAATCACAATTAAACACTGAAGAGGTCAAACTACATTCAATGGCTTTGTTTCAAATCTATCATTAAAATCAACCCTTCGTTGTTAAACAGTGAACCAACTTTCATCGCCCAGTAGATGAACAAAGCGTAACAAAACTACACACAAACCAGCGTTTGAGAAGTTTTCGATTACGTCAAAAGTGGTTTGAATTCGCTTTAGTTTTGTTTTCCTTGACCCTTTGACACGTTAAAACAACAACAGCAACAACAACAAACAAACAAACAAAAAACAAAACAAGTAAACTCGCATCACTTTTCCAACCAAAAGTAAGCGAAACCAAAAACGTATTTTCTTGTGCTTATTGTTAATAACTGCATTTCCATTCTGTTCTAATTGGTTCATTGTGTTTTTTGCATTTGTGGTAAATCCGCTACAGAACGACTTCGAAATTTCGTTCCCAGACACTCCATGAAATGCTTCTCTGTGCAGACACAATGTACTCAAGCCAAAATCAAGCCCGGCAAGTTACCAAATTCAGGATTCATGTCCACCACATCCCCGTCCGAGAAAATGAACTGCTTCTTCCTTTCCTTCTTGCACATCAGTACAATGTAGATCTGTTGTGCCGCGACGGAGAGCACAGGGAGGTCAATACGGTTGAACTCATCAAAACAGCCCCAGCTTCCAGACTGTGCAAGACCTAGAAAATAACGTACAAAGTAATGAATAGATGACAAAGGAAAAAAAAAAAGAAACCTGCTGGCGCTTCTTAAATGTTATATGCAAACTACATTGTTGGTTCAAACGTGACATCAAATGTCACATGTGAAATGCTTTGTTTATAGTGGAAATGCATTTAGCTACCAAGCTACAATGCAGATCAAAAGTGTTGGGACACTTAGCGAGATACTACTGAAATAATCTCCCCCCACCCCCTCCCCCCCAAGCAATGTTGAGATTTGACACTACAACACAGATTTCAACAAAAATACTGTTATTCTGCATCTTCCAACATTGTTTCGGGGGGAGGGGGGTGGTACGCTCCAATTGTGACCCCAAAAAGCCAACTTTACTTGGAATACATGATTATTGGACAGGTGTCCCAACTACTTTTGACCTGCATTGTCTGAAAGTGAGTATTTGAAAGAGATCAGGTTTGTGGCCTATTGGTCGATGAAAAGCGGGGCTTCCTATGAGAACTCTTGTTTGGTAAGCAAGAAGAACATATTTGTGAACAATATACAAGGAATTTCAATTGCCGCACTTTTCGTATTGTCATATTAGAGTATGGATACGGGAAAGGCGCAACAGGTGTATATCAGGAAAAAGATAGACAAATGAATACCATGCAGATCAGTGAGTCGGGGTAAAAAATAACAACTTGCATGTTCACACTGTTGTAACGCTTAAGAAACGATGAGCTTTATTTCACTTTCAAAGAGTTCAAAACGTGGTGTTTTGTTTATTAAATCGGATATGCCATCCGCTGCCCACAAGGTCTGTTGTTTACATAGAAATCGTGTTATACTGTGAGCGCGCGGCTCTGAAAGCAAAGGTGGTTTGTGGCGGCAAATGAGGTTCTCGACAACCAAGGAATAATCCCCTCGGTTTTCTGCAATGCGATTTATACAGCCCTGTCTAAAGGTCGAGGAAAATTCCGGAATATTTATTTGTATGGAACTGCCAATTCTGGAAAGACTTTTATGTTATCGCCATTGAAAATAATTTATAACACGTTCTGTAATCCAGCAACAGGCTCCTTCGCATGGGTTGGCGCGGAACAAGCAGAAGTCATTCTTTTGAATGACTTTCGGTGGAATCCAACAATTATCGCGTGGGCTGATCTTCTCCAGGCGCTAGAGGGCGATACAATCCATTTACCCGCACCAAAGAACTTTTGTTTAAGAGATATTGAACTAACGCGCGACACACCTTTTTTTGCTACATCGGATGCCCCGATTGTTTTCATTAGAGCCGGTGCAATAGATCAGACAAACACAAACATGATGGACATTAGATGGTCTTTTTTCCGGTTCTGGAAGCCCATTTCACAGAGTGAACAGCGAGAAATCGCGCCCTGTGCACATTGTTTTGCACGATTCATTCTAGAGAATTCTAGCAATGTTTACATTGCTGACTGACGGCGACATGATGCTCGCGACAATACTCAGTAACGTTTGCATTCATTTCGCATCAATGAAGAACAGTGTTTAAAAATAAACTATGGCCGGCTACTCTTGTTGAGTATATAAAAACAATTGTTGTATAATGCGCTCCAAAGGAACGTGTCTGAATAGAGTTTACAACATTACTCAGTAAATTGAATGTTTTATATAAAGAGCTAATTAATAGCTTTCTTTTCTTGTGCTTTTACTGAGTACTGAGTTGAAAATGCGCAATAACTCATATAATGAAAGAAATAGTTTCTTCAAACTAAAGAAAACATACATACTTTCTAAATTTGTGTTCATTTAATGTCAAATACGTTTTCAATTTGCATAAATCTCCACTATTTAAAGTGAGTATTGTAGTGAGTAATGTTCAGTTCTTTACGTCAACAAAATGCAAATGTCACGCATGTGATAAACTTCTCGTTGTCACGAGTTTTACAAAGTGACAATTACTATTTACACAAGCATTTTCCTCAGATAGCATGAAAATGAAGTTACACTTTACACGCTTTAGAAATTCACAGAATATACTGAAGTGTAAATAATAAAGCATGTTCAGTTTTCACAGTTCCGCATTGCGTGATTAATATTTGGTTCTACCGCCTTTAGAGGCAAGGATAGCTTCTATCCTTTTGTTCAAACTGGCAATTGTGTTATCTATAGTTTCAGTACAAATACAATCAAAAGCTCTTAAAACTCTAGCTTGAAATTCCTCCCTTGACCACGTTAACAGCACTTTTTCCCAACTAGTCGTCTTCAGACAATGCAGGTCAAAAGTGTTGGGACACTTAGCGAGATACTACTGAAATAATCTCCCCCCATCCCCTCCCCCCCAAGCAATGTTGAGATTTGACACTACAACACAGATTTCAACAAAAATACTGTTTATCTGCATCTTCCAACATTGTTTGGGGGGGAGGGGGGTGGTACGCTCCAATTGTGACCCCAAAAAGCCAACTTTACTTGGAATACATGATTATTGGACAGGTGTCCCAACTACTTTTGACCTGCATTGTAGTGTACAGATACACCACTCGAAAATAACGGGAAACAAATAATCAAATTAAACATAACAGGTTAAAAATCCCAACTGGCAGGAGGTCTACCAGCTGGTTGTTTACAAGCGTGGCCGAAAACGGGGCTTGAACCCGGGACCTCCACATTTTAAGTCTATGTAGAATGGGTTCTGTTTTCTTTCCTAAGTAGTAGGTAGAAGGCCCAACAACAATATCTAAAATTTTACCTCAATTTTTTTTTCTGGAACTAAGCAACCTGAAAAAGCACAACAATTACTCTACGGCCGCCAACATTTAACTTTGTTCTTTACCTTTGAAAATTCGTCCCAGTCCTCTGTAGTCCATTTGATCTGAGCAGTTGAACACCACCACATATTTTCCAAGTGCTTTTCCCATGTCCTTAGTGGTCTCTGTAAAAAAAAAAAAAATGTCAGTGTATTGATATATCAACCATCTTGTCTAACAGAACTCCCCAAGCTAAAAGACTTCAGTAGGATGTCCCATCAACTTACTCTCACAATGTCAAAATGTGAACCAAATTAAAATCTGGGATCAATCTACTGCAGTATCACTACTATCACACTGTCACTTAATTCGAGCTTACTTTTCTGATTCCAACTTTTGATTCTTTGGATGAAATCCTGGAGTGTTACCATCCAAACGAAAAAAAAATATTGAGCGGTACTTTCCTGTGGTATTTTTGTGCAGTAAAGATGGTTCTATCGTTGGCGGCAGAGAATGAAATCCTTACGGTGTTAAAATCAAATGGAAGATATTGCACTGTACTTTGCCATGCATGAGCCTGATCATTAAGCTGCAAGGCGTTCCTTGCTTTCGAGGCTGTGGAATACGTATTGTAACTCGGTTCAAGCGTATTGTAATAAGCACAAGCCACATTGAATACCAGCCTGTTAGTGCACGTTGAAAATCAACGAGTTTGCTTATTTCTACCAATTATTTACACTTACGTACCACTAAGAACAGCACACCTCAAGAAAAAAGCTAATGCACAGGGTCCAGTTGTTCAAAGACCGATTAAACTAAACCCGGATTAACGTGAACTTTGATTGCAGTTAATCACTGATCAATAAAGATTCTTCCAAAATATTTTTGCCCCTTAGTTTTGACTTAGAGATTTCTCTACCGTTTGCTTAAAGCTAGCCTTTAAAAACATTTTCAATGAGCGAGATGAAAACCTCGCTTAACTTTTAATCATGGATTAGCAAGCAAGCTCACAAGTCAGATGATTAATCCACCCATATCAAACCTGTTTTTCCAGTTCCTGCCGGCCCAGCCGGTGCTCCGCCCATAGACATTGCAAGAGCCTGGGCCAGAGTTATGTAACAGCGATCAGTCAGCGGAGTAATGACAAGTCGTTCCGTGCAGCCAAGGAACTCGTTCTGGTAGATGAAGTCGACATCAGTAATGGACACCAGACATTTGTCTGTGTCTTCGTTGAAGTAGAAGCGGATTTGTTTCAGCCATTCAAAGTCTGATGGAGTCTTGATATGCATGCGACACTGAAAGAAAAAAAAAATACAGTTCATTACCTGGCCTGTGACGCTGGCCTTAGACCAGCAATTTATTTAGCTTAAATCGAACTGCTGGTTATTCTCGATGATGCATGTTTTTTTGCTATATATTTTGTTATAAAAAAAGATGCAGACCGTAACGGGATAATATTTTGATTTATGGACTTTTCCCCATGTGTTGTATGAGCTTCAAGAGAGAAACTTTAAAACATAATGTACATGCACAGGGTAATACAATGTTATTCTGGAGTACAAATTATTTAACAATTCCATAATTTCAGTAGAGGAACGTTTATAATCCAGTGGGAACCGAGCTGAAAAGCACTTGTAGTTTCCTTATAAGCTAGTAGCCGAACGCAAAATTTGCTTGTATCCGCGCGTTTAAGACGTCAAGGGTGGTGCAATTTTTACTAAAAATAGGGATTTGGTTTGCGTGTAATGTAAACAGAAGATAAAGAAGATAGAAGATATCGTAGACCCCCCCCCCCCCCCCCCACAAGAGAATCGTTGGGTGGTGTGCCGGATTTCAAAAACAATGAATCTGCCTTTTAATCTACAACTTACGCCCAAAAATGGGATTTGAAAGCCCACTCGAAAAACCATAACAGACATCATTTCGCACGCAACAAATTTAAAGTTCAATCGACCAGTGGGGTATTACGCACCACACGACCGAAGCAAGTCAGCGCAAACTCGAATTTCATTACATTTGACCTTTTTCTTAGCTGATTCGAATTCTGATCGCCTGAAAAAAGTACGGTGGAACGCAGTTAATATGGACGCCAATGGGACATGCAAAAGTGACCGTATTACCCGGGTGTCCGTATAATGCGTGCTCTTATAATTAGAATGCACGTCACGGACACAATTTTTACCGATGCATAGGTTAAAGCGTTCAATTTAAAAGCAGCTAAACAATGTTTGATGTCTTAACCGTAACATAAGTTCAAACTGAAGAAACTTTACGTTCATTCAAATATTCTCTTCCACTAAAATTAATGTTCTCTCAGTGCTTCAGACGCGACTGACAAAGTAATCATTAAAAATAGTCTGTGCCATTGCTCTGCGCTGACATTTTCAGTTTGTGATTCAGCCAGACGGACTGAATATTAAACAATTTATACAGTACGCAGATGACCAGCGTACGTAAAGCGAGGTTAACTTTGTACAAGAGCGTGTCTCTCGGGCCACAGATAAGTGTCCGTTGTCCGTATAAAGTGAGCCAATGTAAGAGAACATATATGAGCTTCTCGTCGGTTCGAGACAAACAGAATGAAGTGGGTGTTCGTAAAGCGGGGTTAATATTCACTGTAATTGGAATGTCAAGGAATCTGATTCCGTATGTATCTCTTCTTTCGAATGTGGTGGAATATTTCCTGAATGAAGAGCCATGTCATAAGTACGTAAATTATGATCATCCGGGTGAGTGTACTCCTGAGAAGGACTGTTTGAGGGTGACATTGACTGACATTTCGACAACCTGAGCGGAAGTCATCTTTAGGGCAAAGCAAATTTTGGAACGTCAGCAGTTGATATGAATGTCTCTGGTTGTTAACCTGATTGGTCAACGAAGTCAAGATGTTATTGGTCGTTTTTCCAACATTGGTCGAAGAGCTTAATTACCCGCGACACTGGCACCATCTAAAACTGTCTTTTTTATCTCGACAACTGACCTTTAATTTCTTATTATCGACACAGGCAAAACTGCACACACATCACGAAAATTGCCATTTTACTCACCAGATCATCAAAAATGTCCCTCTGATGCACATGAATTGTGATGAGCGTCTCAAACTTTGTTCTCACTACTTTGGTCAGCTCTTTAGTCGTCTGCTCGATAAGCACGTTCAACAGTTCAAGGAAAGCTGTGTTTGTTTGCTGCATAACCTTCTTGTCATACTTAGCGTTTGTTAGCGCATCTGTGGAATCTCTTGTCCAGATCATTTGGATTCCTAACAGGCCAACCTACACGAAAACGAGAGAAATTTACCTCGAAAGTACACCAATATTAAGCAAGTAATCCAGCTGGACGCATGGTTGAAAAATTAAAAATAAAATGAAAGAAAAGAAAACACCAACATGACAGACCTTCTTCTCCATCTGCAATGCTTTACATTTTACGTACAGTCTATACTAAGAAGAAGGGCACTGATTTCTTTCGATTTAAATTGTTTAAGGCCATAGCGAGACACGTAGTCGGACAGAGCGAGTATTCGTTGGACTCAACAAAATCAGAAGGATAGCAATTTTTTTCTTTTACTTTGAAATTTTAGTGTTAATTTAACGAAAGCTTAGCAGAATATCTTAGATACACTAGAATAGGTTCCTTAAAATTCAGCTTGACAATGAGGCCAACAGGACACAAACAAAGGAAACTGAATAATCATGTTTATTCATTTCTGTTGTTTGCGTCCTCTGGACCTCGAATTAAATTTAAATAAATCGAAAGTAGCCTACTGAACTACATTATAACGGATAGTGACGACAGCATGAGAAGCCTTATTCACTGATATGAGGGGAGTTTTACAGGAAATGGAGAATTATGAAAAGACTGTGATGCGTATTAGCAAAACAGTCTAAGCAGAGCGTTTATCAGTGAGAGAGGGAGCTCATTATTAAAATGACAGCCCTAGATCAGAATATGATCGCTAACGCCCTCAAAGGGAGAGGATAATTGAGTATAGTATTAAATCAAATCTTAGCGGTAACATCACATTCCCTAACGCGTGTAAAAGTTCGGAAGCGAGGTAAAAGTGTTTGGACGTCTTAGATGGACCACATCTTAACTAAATCGTTAGCTGTAATTCCGAACAGACAAACAACGCGTTTGGAAGTTTGGGATTTTATCCCGAAAAGCACCTAGCCTTTAATCTAAGTACTTGGTAGAATACCTGCGCTGGAAATGTACTGAGAAACTCCAGCAAATTGAATCCCTGATCCTGTACAGCGGTATGCGCCGTGCGAATCACGTGATGCACTGACTTGCGTGACATCTCTAACAGGGTACCCAGCCAAACTTCAACATTGCCTTGCGCCATAACGGGTTTTTCAAGCTAAGGAAAACAAAACAAAATACAAGGCAATAAGAAATGGAAAATGGTCACACAAACGACTTCCATAGACTGCCAACAGTGTTGACGCGACAGCGAGAATTCAGAATAGTACAATTAGGCCAAGACGCGCTATGCTGGATCCCGCATAAGTGAGCTAGTTGTCTTTGAGTAACGTTTGGTCACGGGTCGACTACTGCTAAGCCATTCTTGTTAACGTAACAAGGATAATAAAATAATGAAGCACAAAATAACAAACAAACAAAGGCTCACCTCGATTGTTTCACCTTCAGACGAGATGACTGCCAGAATCCGATCATAATCCTTCTCGTGGAATTTCACGTTCTTTGTGTTATCAAACACGTTCAACAAGTGAGCCTGAAACATTTATCATAAGTTTTACTTACAATGCAATAATAAAATTATCCTGAATGCCGTAAAATTACTATAAGAGTGACAGACAAAATTCAAATCAAGTATGATTCTGTAAGACCTGGAAAAATGGAGACTGAGGGTGCGGTCGATTGACTCTATTCCAGAGTAGGAATACATGCAATGATTACTAGAAATTCCTCGTGAGAGGTTTTTGAAGTTATTGGAATGTACAATATCTTAAATTATCGTGTTTCACCTAAAGTTTGTAGATCTATACGTTTTCTCGATTTTACCTAAACAGAGAAATCTAACAGCTATTCTGCTCATTCTTATTCCGGAATAAGGTCAATCAAAGTATTCTGGCAAATTTTCAAATTAATGTGTGTCCGGGAAATTCTCAGTTATCCTAGGAAAACTCTGAAGTGCACTTTCAAACTTAAAATTGTTGGCTTTCACCTGAATAGTATGTGAATCACTTGCTTGGCCAAGAATCTCCAAAAGAACTGGATCGGAAACAAAGAAGAATCTTGGAAAAACAAGACGTTTCTTCTCCAGATACCTGCCAGAACAAGAACAAAAGCTTTTCTCGTGCCGCAGTGTCATATAATAAAGAATGCTACTATTGATAACACTTAGAATTTTACTGTACATACAAACGATTTCCTGCAATTTTCCAGATAGGCCTTTAGGGGGTGGTCTTTGTTGCCTTAATTTTAATGTTAAGAACATTATGGCTGCGAAGCAGAACTTGTGACCGCCTTACCCGAACAGATTTCACGGAAATGTAGCTGGATAACGAATACGAATGCGAAGCCCATAGTTTAACCTTGTAATTTAACCACTTACCATAAAGGTCAAATAATCCTGTTAATGAAACAGGCATTTACAAAGTACCACTGGTATTTTTGAAAGGTCGACAGGTAGAAAAATATTTCTCTCCTTAAAGAGTTTCAGAAACATTGTAACTTTAGAAGAATGTTAGGAAAAGTAGACTTGACAACAGATCCAGCCGACAACAGCACGTACCCACTAAGTGATTTCTGACAGAGCTCCAGTTGCTCCAACAAGTGAGGTAACAGTTGGCCAAGAGTCTCATCTCCTACACAGCATTGCACCACATTTGCATTCTCGTGCGCACGAGTCATGATCTTTACCCATTGTTTGTCAATGTTCTGGAACCGTTTTGCTTCCTATAAATAAACAGATAAATACATATACAAGTGGTCACGACTACGTTTTTCTAACAATATCAATGGGTGGCTAAATAAGAAAGTCATGAGAATGTCGGAACATCTAGGAGAAATAAGTATGTGATAAGGTAGGCTACAAATAAGTAACCAGAATGGCAGAAGATAGGTAAGCAGATAGGCAGGTTGGTAGGCAGCCAGGCAAGTAGACAAGCAGGTAGGTAGGTAGGTAGGTAGGAAGGTAGGAAGGTATGCAGGCTGCCAGATAGGTAGGTAAGTGAGTACACAGGTAGGAAAGGAGGTAGTCAGGCAGGCAAGTAGGTAGGCAGGTAGGTACACAGGCAGACAGGTAGTTAGGCTGGTGGGTAGGTAAACAAGGAGGTAGGTAGATAGGAAAGGTAGGTAAGGTAGGTAGGTAAGGAGGTAAGGAGGGAAGGAGGCAGGGAGGAGGGTGGGGAGGCAGGGAGGAAGGAAGGAAGGAAGGAAGGAAGGAAGGAAGGAAGGAAGGAAGGAAGGAAGGAAGGAAGGAAGGGAGGGAGGATAGGAGGGAGGGTGGGTGGGTCCTGGGACGGTAGGCAGGCAGGTAAGCAGGTGCAGGTGGATGGTATATGTGGGTAGGTAAGCAAAATAAACAGTTCCAAAATACAAATGTTTACAAACCTTCGGCAGCTGCTTAGCGATATCACCACCAACAAAAACGGCCTCGAGATAGATCCAGAGATTCTGCACGGTTAACCAGTTCTCGATAATGTCAGTTGTGTTGGAAAGCTTCTGAACCCAGCTCTGAATATTCTTCTTGAAAGGAGCATTGTATCTGGCAAAAAGATCAAGAATGAAATCTCAATCCCCATCCGTAAGAGCGCTCATGGCAACAGCAATACGACTAGTAATATTAGACTGTGGATTCTTCCAATTTACAAAACAACATCTGAACCTAACGGTCAACGAATACGTATTTTGGAAAGAAATTAATACAATGTCGTATGTCCTCAACTTGAGTCGCATATATTCGTGCCATTTCAGGCTAATAAAGGGCGCGAAATCTGAAATCCTGAACCTAAAACAAAGGATTGCGATTAACAAATCGTCACAAAAACGGATAAAATTCGCAAATCGCAAATCACAGCTTGCACAGATCATGTCCATGTCAACTGTTTCATTTCTGTTTTGACGGCAATTAAAAAAAGCAAAGTGGTTGGTCCCTAAATTGATTACGTTGCTTTTGGTTTCACGACCCTGAATTTAAAACTGCCACAGAGTAGCTCAGCGCGTACGTTTACCTGTTGCTCATTAGAGACCCCAACACCATCAAACTGTCCTCCATCAATGCCACAATCTCAGAAGTGTTGTCTCCACGCAGCAACAGCTCTCCGCGGTTCTTAAAGTTGGCGAAGGTTAGCTCTCGTGTGCTCCAGTCCGCAACGACTGACTTCAGCTTGGCTTCGATATCTTTCTCTTTTACCGCTGCGATACACACGTCCTGCGGATGGGGGAAAGAAGCGGTGTTAGTGATATTAGTCAATTCTGCCGTCTCTGTCACATTTGAGGAAAGTGAAAATTGCTTTGTTAAATATTCAATATTTCGGTCACATATGTACAATATGACAGTTTCGCGAAAGCAACTTTCCACACAAAAGAAGGATTTTGGATCGAACTGGAGGATTTTAAAATAAAAACCACTACAACGTCTTTTGGCCACTTAGGCTGGTTCACACGCGTGACGCAAACGCAAGAGCAAGCGCAAGCGACGTTCACACGACGAACGCAAACGCAGCAGAATGAGTTACGCAAGCGCATTTCAGTATCCCGAGATGGCGGCAATCTCGTTCCCATAATCCACCTTACCCTAGACCAGAAGTCGGGAAACAACGACTCTGGAAACGAGATATAAAGATGGCGGAGGAGGACACCATCTTGGTTTGAACGTAAACCGTATAGGCATGGAACGAGTATTTTTCATCTATCTTGCGTTTGCCTTTGCGTTCACACGTGTGAAATGCAAATGCAAGCGCAAGGAAATGAAAAAAATTTTCCATTTCTTGTGTTGGCGCTTGTGCTTGCGTTTGCATTTGTGTTTACGTTGTTCGTGTGAACCAACTCTTACGATTCATTTCTCAATGACTCCCTACATTGTAACGTCATCTAGAACAATCAAGGAGGGTAACTAGTTCTACCGTTTTTTTGCTGTAAGTTCAAGTGATTTTTTAAACAAAAACAGACCACCAACTTGTAAGAGGTTTAACAAGAATGGTAACAACGAAAAGCTAATAACACCTCAATGTCTTCTTTGCTCTTCAACAGTGGAGCTTCCATGATATTCCTGAGTGAGAATGTTTCAGACTCCATGTCAAACGTGTGTCCTGTGAGCGCCGCTATCCGATCCCAATGCCTCTGTTTCATTGCTTTGTTCGCCATCAGCTCCAGCAGTGGGCAGCTCTCGTTGAAGTCGTCGATGGTTTTCTTTAAATCCATGAAAGCCTGCCAGTCTTTCAAGGCGCGGGGAAGCTTACGGCAGCTAGGGAAAAAACAACGCATATTTATAAAGTCACTAAGGCTGTATTTAGTTGACAAACAATATACTTAAGTTGCGTACTAACTGCGAGGATCTTTCTTCTATTTGATCTTTCATCCGCAGTTCAATGTATATGTTTCATATATTTACATTCATTTATTAATCCTTCACGGGTATATTACGAACGCACAATATGACCAGCTCCCAGTTAGCGTGATAGCTCAGTTGGTAGAGCACTGCACCAGCATCGCAGAGCTCATGGGTTTGAATCCCGTTCAAGCCTGAATTTTTTTCAGGCTTTCTTTTCGCAACTTCTTAAGTTGCGTACTTATTGCGAGGATCTTTGTTCCATTTGATCTTTCATCCACAGTTCAAAATATATGTTTCATATATTTGCATTCATTTAAACGATGTACTGTCACTACATGTAGATGGTGGGTTACTAAGGTGTTTGCGGTGAAAGATTATAGTTACGAAACCTTTTCACCCGCTTGTCGTTAAACCTTTAGCCCCAGGAGTTGCCTCTAACTTTACAGTTTTTAGTACAAATGCTACCGTGGCCATTCAAATGAATGAAATAAGAATGCTCTCCTTATTTCCCTCAGGGATAGTAGAAACACGCGAGCGGGTGAACAAAACCTCCTTCTTCAAGCTGGAGACGATTTTCACGAGCGTCGCGTACTTCTCCCGATCGGTTATCTCCTGAGCAAATAAGAAACTATCCGAAGTCTATCAAACGAAAACTTCCAAGGTGTGCTTTATCATAAGGCTGTTTGTTTGGGGTTTTCTGTGGAGGGCGTTGTAGAGAAATCCATCAAATTTTAACAACCTATTTGGAGCTTTTCCTCTCCAGATGGGATGCTACTCCACGGCCGGAGAGCTACGCCTAGTATCCTAGTTGATTTCCCCTGAACCACGCACCTCGCAAAACCTACAAGCACCCCTAAAACGAATATCACTTTGCGTTTAACTTGCATTTGGTGGCCAGACGACGCAAAACTCGCGCGCAAGCTTGCGTGAGAATTTGACCTTGATCAAAGGGAATGTACGTTATCGCAATTTATCGAAAGTACAGGTAAGTAGGGGAAAACGTTTGCGACAAGCTGCGATGGCTACAACTAAACGGAAAGTAAGGAACAATGTAGAGACAAGTATCTTTATACGGTGCACACAGTGGAAAAATAAAGGTCAACCGCTGGCAAGTAGTGCATCGCACAAACCAGTTATTGTCTTCTTCTCACCGTGTCTGAAAGTCTTGCAGTTCTACGTTAATCTTTTCAATATTCACGTCTACCCACAGAATGTCATAATAGCCATTCACAGTGTCAATGACGTCATTATAGAGGCCGTAAAGTTTCTGTAAAAGATTAAGTTCTCGACGAATTTGCATAAGGTCTGGATATTCCGTCACAGAGAGTCCAAACAGCTCCTCTCCTCCGGAATATGTGATGTATTTACGCCAGAGCGCGTCAAAGCGATTCTGAAAGTTAAAAAAGAAAAGCAAGTAATTCAGTTACAGTTGAGTTAGGTAAACTTGATCCCCGAAAATAGCAATCAAATTCAAAACTAGCAGTATCCAGGGTTGTCTTTACCCCAAGAGGAGATCAAGCTACAATCTCTCTTCTGCCAGGGAGACTTGAGAAGAAAAGCAAAACACAGAAGTAAAGACGAAAATTTGCAGAAACTCTTCAGATCTTCATCGTTTTCCACGCGAAGAAGGATTTCTGAAGTGAACTCCTTCGGGAGAGCAAAACCAGAGCCAAATCACATCTGACCAATCACAACAAAAGAAATGAACTCAACAACCCAATCAAAACACAATACAAACACAATTTTCCCGCGCTCGACACCGTCCAACGTCATGACATGCAGCGTGTGCAAAGCGCGGGAAAATCTTCTGAAACTGTCTGCATTCCTTCTCATTGGTTATATCACGCCGGAAAGTAATTTCTTGAAAATTCATATTATGCACCTTTTTTTAAATGAAAATTTTAGTACATTTTAACACACCTGAAAAATGATGAGCCTGTCACTGGCTTCGCGCGGTGGAACGTTGGGTACCATTGGGCCACTCTGGTGAAATGAAAAGACAACAACAAAAAAATAAATAAATAAATAAATAAATAAGTAAAGAAAGAACAAAACACCATAGACAAGGATTAAAGCTTTTTGTAAAGCTTTTGGAGTTTTAGACTGAGTGAAATGAGGCAAAACATTTACAGGTAACCAAGTTAGTTAAAAAGAGGTTAGCCGGGCAAGACACACAAGTGACCCACACCATGACGGCCAAAAAAACTAACAGCATTGGGATGCTAATCCATTGCACGGTTACCCCGAGCAGTACGTATGTCGAAACCACCTATTTACACTTGGGTGAAGAGATATAACGTGGAGCACACGTTTCTTGTTCAAAGAAACAAAACAACGGAAGAGGGTAAGCCTCGAGCCACCGACCTCCAGATCTGACCTCTAATGCGCAAACTGTACACCTTAACTTATGTAAACTGATAATTTATGAGTGAATTCAGAGCCACGCTATAATTGCAGATTAGTTCAGTCCTGATTTAAACAGCGGGGGTCTTCAATAGAAAAGAAGCATAAAATATAAAACATACCGAGTTATAGTCAGTTGAGAAAGTAGAAACGTCTACCACAAACACTTGCACTTTGTCGATAAGACCTCCCTTGAAGTTAGGTTGAATCTGAATGAGCTGGCCTTGGGACTCCGTCTAGAAAAAGAGGAAAACAACTTGCTGAATCAGTTGACAGCTTAAAAATGCTTTCTATTAGGCAAAAATTTATTTCCACATGACTGTTTACTTTCTACTTTGTACTTGATCATGTATTACAATCTCAAAGGGCGGCACTTGCGCTGTGTGCAATTGCAATTCTTTACGAACACGTACTGAATTTGACGGAGCTCTAATTGCAAGCAAGTAGGCCGAAGCTTTGTTTTACCTTTTCACCACTCTGTCTACAGAAGTTGTGATGACTCGCGGCTCCGTTAGGAGGGGCTTATAGGGACTAAGTCAGCTTTTTCGGTAACAGTTTGCAAGGGCAATGGAACCCAAAGAAAACAGTGTAGTTTTCTTCAAAGTTACTATACCAGCGCAACGAAACTATTTGTAGGGTTATTTGGCTACGGTTAGGATGGAAATGGATTGCAACTTAGGAAAATTGGGACAATTTTTTTATACGTTCTGACGTTGTGCCAAGCAAAGGCGGTTAATAACTTATCAAACAGTCGCTCTTCCTTCAAGAATTCTGAGTGCTACACGAGCATTTTGCTCTCGAGGAAGGGTAAGTATTTACAATTTTTAAATAAAAATAATATTGAAAAAACACCCGAAAAAAAAAAAAAAAAAAAAACATTGTTGAAGTCCCCTAGAAATACACGCTATTAAGCAAGTGCAGCAAACACAACAAAGGTTGCAAATATTTACCGCCAGAGACTGAAGTTTCTGCCAGGAATAACGAAGCGTGTCCACTCTTTCCGACTCTTCCTTGGCGACGAGAAGCTCGTAACGATTCAACATGGCGTACGATTCCTAGAAAACAAAACACGCAGGCAATACGTGAGTAGAAAGCAAACGAATTGCACATGTTGCAAACTAATTCCCGTTCAACATTAGTTTAAAACTGCGAGCCTTAAAGAGACCTACCTCGATAGGCCCAATGGACATGTCGATCATGATCTCTCTGTCTCGGATCTCTTTCAGAGAACCCATGGCGTGCCGTATGTCATCAAGATCCTTGATAGGTCGGCTAAGCCGTTTGGTGATATCCTCAAGAAAGGTGAATATCTCCTCCATTTCTGTGCGATATCGTACGTTGCAGTTTTGACCGAATGCCACGCACCAAGCTCTGGTTTCTGCGCACAGCGCTGTTTTGAGGCGTTCTGAGAAGTTAAAGAAAATAAAGTAAAGGTGACTAGAGCGAGTTTCTTTACCTTACTTTGACGAATAAGTATAAAAGGCGATTCACAGGTTTCCTTGACGGAACGCTTTGCCGCACCTTTGGGCATTTGACTATTGGCTATAACGGGTTTTGGTATCAGCTGAGCAAGAGACTCTGAGATATTTCATACACCCCGTAAATCAGACCTCAGCTACTAACACACGCAGGTAAGTATTAAAACGAAAAAGAAAAGAAAGCCGTGTAGTCAAGCCTCGAATATCTTTTATTATTTTTCCCACATGGTGGAGAATTTAACAAAACGTCTTCAAACATGTCAAATGCCCTGGGCAGGGTCATTGGTCTAGAGGTGTGACCGCTCCTAAAATTGTCTCATTCATAACCAAAATTTACGGGCGATATCGGTTAATTCTTATCAACTAACATGCGATTTAGGAAAATGATAACTGAGGGATAAAAAGTTTGTACATGCTTCCAGACAGTCCGCCACTAAGCGAGAACATGTCCGATTGTCAGCTGACTGTTTGGTGTCTATGTATTTTATCTTATAAAGCTCGAATTTAAATTTTTAACCACCTTAGAATCTCAACTTTTCTCGATTTGCGTATTAAAAATTCATCTACCCCCTAGCCCACCCGCCCCCCCCCCCCCCCCCACCACCACCACCACCACCAAAACTTTCCTCCACCACCACAACTTTCCTCCCTTCAAACATCCTACAAATCATCAAAACATTCTGCAAGTTTCACGTCCGTCTTATGAACCCACAGAGGCATTTTTGGATTTCTAAAACTTCGGGGGAAATTATAAAGGCAAAACCCTGAAACGTACAAAGCCACAGCATTTAACCGTTATCCTACCGCAATGTACAATACCTGTAAACAAAGCAATGGCACCCGCTTTATAAGATTCTGGTTCTTGCATAATAGTCTCCTCCAAAGCCTTGTACTTCAGTATCTGAGCTTCAAACTCCGAGAGCTTCGGGTCAGTTTCCAGAAACTTAGCAATCTCCGTTTCACGGTCTTCTTTCCAGATAGGTTCATACTTGTTGAAGAACTCCAGAGAAGTCGTTACGTCCTTCTTTTGCGAATTAATCGCCGTTGAGAGAAAAGACACGAGTTTAGCAATTTCTTTATTCTCAGCTACGTTCTTAAAGTAGTTCGCTCGCTGAGGGAAAATTGCCATGCTCACGACCGTTCCCGCGTCACTATCGGCTGGCATTCTCGTGACCCGTCGGGAGGGCCCAATGTCAGATCGGCTTTCATCGTCACTGCCAGCGTTGCTTGCTGAGCGGCTCCGACCTTCATTATCGGAATCATCCTTGTCTTTCTTTTCCACTTTTTCCGCTTTCAAGAGCGCTTTGCACGTTTTATTCCACTGTGAGATGCCTTTGGAAACAGACACAACATACTGTGCAGCCTTGTTCAGTCCTTGCTGAATCTCGTCCAAAGCCGGTTGCATTGTAATGTTCGGAATCTGCAACGTAACATACGCCGAGAAGAGCGGCGACAAGTCCGGCCCAGAATCCTTTCCTTGCCCCAGTGAGCTCCCTTTCTCTATATAGTGGTGCGCAATGGCTGACTGTACACGCTTGCGCATTGAATCTAACGTTGTCCGTGTAACACGCACAATAGCATCAACGTTCTTATGGATAAAATGAGTCAGCAGCTCCTGGGCTTCCATGTTAAGCTGGTCACGCGTTTCGCGCTTGCGCTTAGCTGCAGCAGCCGCTGGACTGATTGCCGCGCTTCCTAAGCGGCTCCCAGCGGAGCGACTATCAGGACGACTGCCCCCTGTCCGGGGTCGACTGCGAGCACTTTCCCCTCTGGGGACAATTGTCTCTTGATCTCCATCGTCGTTTGGTAAATCTTCCAGTTCTTTCTGATCTTCGTCGCTGTCAAGGTCATCTTCATCTTCTTCATCTAATTCAAGGAGCATTGAAATGAGTTCGTTGGCAGCTTCTTCTACACGTGCGCTCTTCGATTCCAGCAATTCAGATCCTCGCTTGCAAAGGTCCTAGAAATCAGAATAATACAGGTTACAGGTGAGAGGACATAAATGTTAGTTTCTAACAATAACAAGGGTTTTTCTTCAACGCCGTTTCAATTACAAGGAGGGTCAGTTTCCAAAATTGCAAAAATCCCCCTCGCCGAACATCTTCACTTTTTTCCCCGGCCAGATAAAACGAGGAACAATAGCAAACAAAGAAGAGCTTACCTCTGTGTTTTTTAGGAATTTCTCGATGGTCCATGCCCCATCACTAGGCAGCTCGCAAAGCGGTGTATTGCTCATCTCTTGCAACACAGCTTCAATCCTGAACTTGACCAGGTCATTAGCTCGGTCAATCAACAGCTCGAGTTCCTTGAGCGCCTCATACACACTGTCCATGTACGTATCTAGACTCAGAGAAGTCCAGTTTAGCATGGTGAGACCGGGATCGATTGCTGCGTCCACTTTTGCAAGATGTGGCGACATGAGGGGTTTAAACGCCGGAGGTATTCTACCCAACACTCGGACGCTTTCAGCTAACAGAAGCTAAAAGAAAGATCAATTCGAGCAATGTCAGAAGATGAAACTAAAGTCGAAAAAACAATCTGTTGCCATCCCTCCGCGCTATCTATCGTTGAAAACAATTTTCTCAAGAAAAATGCTACATCGCCACATTTCAGTTTCAATTATTTCAAGGTTTCAGTCAATTTTAAAAACCAGTTCGTTTGATAAAAGTGAGAAAAAAGTGACAATTCAGTGAAGAGACTATTCCAAATCTCATACATGAATACATGACATTTGCAAATGGTCTCACACCTACATGGCTCGGATGATCACAACGAATATCGCGGTCTTGTCTCTACTTTGGGAACGTTAAAGAACTACAGAGGATGTAACAAACCCGGGATGGAGTTTCAGTACTTTAAGGGGTCGTAAAATAGACTGTGAACCGACCGAAAGGGTAACAGTTAAATTTAGCTATTTGAAAAGGAAGCAAAACTTAAGTAGAAATTACAAAGCAAAGATAACACAATCCCTCCGAAAAAGGTTAAAAAAAGGGGGGCACACTTTTTGGGAGAGTGCCCGGAGGGGAGGGGGGAAGGTTTATCTATGTGGAAGGGTACTATTTCGGTAAGAGTTTGTATGTGTTAAATCTCTGGGCGGAACTGACCTCTCTGCATGAGTACCCCTTTCTCCAATCGGTCACTACTCCGCTGCAAAGCAACAGGTTCGCAACGTAGCCGCAGGCTAACCTGTTCAAAGTAACATGAAGCAGCTAGGGGTGTCATCCCTCCCTCCTGCAGGCAAGTTTTGTGTTTGGTTTAAGTTTTCTCAAAGATTCGCGCTTCCATCGCTTGATTCACTCCTTGTTTCTTACCTGAAGTCTGTTGTAGTTCTTCTTTATAGCCTGTCGTTTCTGGAGCAGGGTCTGGGCACCAAATGGTATGTCCAGACCCAGGCGAACCATGCACTCGGATTCCCGGATGAGAGTCAGAATTTGAGGGTCAAAGTTCACGAACAACTCCTTGGTTTCGGGATGGCGTACGAGGAGCGAGGCCTGGAGACCAGACTTGGCTACTTCCACCTGCATTGATACAAAAAAAAAAGAATTTGTGAAAATAGCACCTTGTTTTCAACTCAGTTCAAATCGCATCAACATTTTACACTGAAACAAGGAGATGTTCAGTTTCCACAAGAACGCGAACTCAAGAAAAATGTAGGAAATACCACAGTGAAGTCGAACCCATGAACGTACAGAAGTAACGGACAATTTTCCATACGCGCTTAAGCTGATGATTTCAAATACGAAAGAAGAACAATTCCGTGGTTACGACAGATGTTTGTTTGTTAGTGTCATCTTAGCCTCTGTGACTGTGCTCTTCTTTCTTTACGAGAAGGTTTGATCACTGTATAACTAGAACATGGTTTTGTACAGCACAGCACATAAAACGCTCAGACATGGCACAACCAGATGTTAATGTTTTCTATGACGCAAACAGACAAGGGCACGTACGTTGCGATGACATTCCGGTATCATTTTCACTGATTACATGGAAAGCAACGGTCAAACAAGGACCCGCACCATAAAGGCGATAGCTCCACCCACTTTTATCACAGTCCGACACCTCTTTAACGCCACATTAATGATGGCGGACGAAATGAGAAAGAAAGATGCCAGCGATGTGGAATCGGTATTTCAAAGAAATAAAGTCAAACATGTCTTCAAAAATACAAATTGTCCCAAGGTTAAAAGCCTCAACAATATTTTGGACATACAGTATATTGCAATTCAGCCATAAATACACTTTTTCTTTTTTTGGCAAAATTCTATCGAGCTTTATCCACCAATAAAAATGTCAAATTTACTCTGTCAATGTTCTATTATACCTAGCCGAACGGACCATATACCTAGCCGAACGGACCATGTGATGCTGACAATTCAGTGTATAAAGTGACATGACTGGCTCCATGCCAAGGGAAAGGTTCCCTTTATAGTGCGGGACCGTGTTTAATTAAAACGAAGGTAATTACAAACTTAAATTGATGAACGTCTTGATATCAAAGAAATTTCGTTCTCTTCGCGGTCTATTCTCAAAAGCAACTGCATCCTACCTGCTGCATCCATGCCTGGTGATACAGCACTTCAAATTCCAACAACACCTTAGCCAGCTTGTTGTAATTCTTTATGATCTTTTTCGCGTCAGGGGTCTGCAGAATAGTGGGATACTTCTGGAACATTTCCATTGGTTCCTGTATCCGGCGATACATCTGTCGTGCCCAGGCTATCTTGCCTGCGATTGGCGGTAGGTCCCAGGCTATTGGCGGGTCGTTCCGATGTCTCTGGTAAATCTTTTGAATTGTTTCAATGTCGCGGCCATAGTACATCAGGATTCGCTCGTATTTTTCTTGAATCGTGTCTTTCAAGCTCTCGAGATTAAGTCTGTTAAAAAGGTTTGAAATTGTTAAGCCAGACACGGGATTTACCTTCCACCTGATATAATGCTCATATCATCAACACAAGAGGCGAAAGGATGGCATTAAAATGACCTCCTCCCAATACCAATAGAGAAACATGTTAGAGGACTGTGCGCGAGCAAACCAAGCTAAATCTCAAGTATTTTCACCGACTAAAAGGGGCAGTGACACCTATTTCGATGTCACTTTGAATGGCAAAAAAGCATATTTGAATCAACGGAATCGTTAAAATAATGATTCAGTTTTGTTGACAATAACCCGACCAGTACACAGAAACTAGTATTAATTATGTTTGGCAGTGGATGACTAGGATGGAAATGGAATGCAACTCGAAAGAATTGGCCAGTTTTTTCAAGTTCTTCCTGTGTATTTTAGAGAAGTCGCTTTAGAACGATTGATTAAGTTAGTTCTTCCTCGGAGAAATCACTTGCTATTTTCTTCCTGATGCTCTAACGGCAATTCCATGCCAGCAAAAAGGTTCTTTGTCAAATATTTGAGCAGTTTTGCCAAAAAAAAAAAAACCGCAAGATCGTCGTGACAGTGCCCTTTTAAAGCTCCGAACGGGAATTTCCTGCCATTTGTTATCTCGTATATTTATGACCAACTCTCTGAAATATAATCACGTATTTTCACTGTGCAGTATTTCACTTTCGAGTTTCAATCCCCCCCCCCAAAAAAAAAAAATAAATAAATAAATAAATAAATAAATACTGCTACCACTGAAACTGCAGAAGAAAAAGAAATTAGCGCCAAAAACCAACTTGTTTTCCTGTACAGTTGTAGGTTCACTGCTTTCTAGTCAAACTGAATTTGGAAATCTTGGCTTCTGTGAAAGGACGAAAACGGGAGAACTACCTGAAAACCCTTGGAACAAGAACAAGAACAACCAGCAAACTCAACCCAAATCTTGCATTGCACCACGGGACACATCCGGGACACGTGGATAGGAACCGGGAGCAATCTTTTCTACATGCGCATGTATGTTAACAGTGATCTCCCATTATCGAAATACTTAATTACGTCTGGTTTAAAATTGCTCGCTTACCTCTCAAATTTCCGTATTAACCTCAAGGCACGCTGGGTTGAAGGAATCCGGTCAAATGAATTGTCCATAAAAATCTGAAGTTGCACCTGTTGAAATTAACAAGACTGTATTTTTGAAACTCTTAAAGACATGTACATTTTTGCTCAGCCAGCCTGCGGTAAGGCTGTGACTGCCTAGAATGGATAAGGGGGTCAAAAACTGTGGTGCTACATCGGTAGGGACTAGTAATGAATGTTTGGTTTATCAACAGAGTTGATAACTAAAGGTAAATTGGCCACCGTAAAGACATTCGAGTACTAACGTTTCGAGCGTTAGCCCTTTGTCAGAGCGAATTTCGTCGCGTGCAACGGAGCGGCTTAAATTTGTTTGAGGAGAAAGATAAAAGAATACCTCTGGGCTTGGTAATTGAATTAATTGATTTAAGCTTTTCTGTCCGCGTTCACGTCTGCTATTTTCACGCACAACTAGCAGTTTCACAAGAAACAGGGAAAATAAGAACTTCACCCATCTCCTTGAGTACGAACTGACTAAAGCTGTGTTCAAATTAGATGGACAAAAACCACTTGGTGGCCAAAAGACTGCACAACGTACCTGAAGATCATTAATTTGTCGTTTAAACTCCTCAAAATCAGCATCAAAATCCATTTTCCGATAATCCAGCAAGTCGTAAGGTTTCTTCCTCATCGTTGTCACAATCAAGACAAATTTGTTCCACTGCTGTTCCATGCCTTCTATCCGAGACTCCCCGAGGCATGAAAAAGCTTTCATTGTGTCCAACATCTCAATGATCTTGTGCAAGCGACGAGCAAAGGTGTTGATTTTGCCAAAAATGTACATCTCACTGAACTCGAACTGTCTTTCCTCGGGATTTTCTTCGAGGCGTTGTTTAGTCTTTTGAAAGCACCTTTGGTATTCTTCATTCAGTCGAATGCAGTTCTTTAGTTTAGCGATGAGTTCTTCTTGTTGGTAATCCCACACTGTCTTGTAGCCGTGCTCTGTTATGTAACTTTTGCATGCAGTGATCATCTGATTGGTGACCTAAAATAAAGGAAAAAGAATACAATTCTGTTTGTAAACGAATAACTTGTGAAATGAGATGACATTGTGCCGTTGGTCACAATGTTCATTCATTATTGTATTACAGTCAATTGGTGAAAATGGCCCTTTCACATCCAGAGAGACCATTGTATCTTCACATTAAAAGTGCAAGGCTCGATTTAAGTTCTAACATCGAAGATATAACACTAAGATAGTGACTTATATGTAGACTGGTCTGAGCGCCTGGCGGACAGGTATGTAAAGTCCACTTCGCAAGGCGCGAAACACGAGGGACGAGCGAAGGACTCGCGAGAAGCCACCAATAGCGCGAGAGACTGACTGAACATCAAGGAAACGGACTTTTAGGAAAGACTAGGCCAGCAACGATTTACAAATTTCTTTAGATTTTCTTTGGTGCCGTCCTCCACCCAACAAGAGTGTGAGTGTTGCTCCCCAAATATATGCTATACGACCTTTGCATGGCGTGTACCACAACAAAGGGTAGGGTATTTGCGGCCTTTTTATCAAAACTAGGGTAACAGATTTTGGTCATTTTGGTCAGCACTTCCTGTCCAAAATTTCGAGAATTACCCACCCCCTAGTCTCGGATGCGACCACTATTTGGGTCGTCAAGTAACGCTTCTACTCAGGAGCGTTGCGTAACAACCCCAGCATTGGATCGGCTGGGTTGAAAACTACCTGCTCCACTCTCTTCCCTTCTGAAATCACACACTCCTTGTCATGGGTGTGGACAGAAAAAATGTTGATGTGTCAAGCAGAAAGAACGGATTGCTTACACAGTTGACAAGGGACCACGTTACATTGGAAATCGGTCCTAACTGAGATGTTTTAACTTGTATCCTCGTATCCTTCAAGACTCCTATTCTCCTTGCCAAGCTAACAACAACCACGGCAATAACGCAGGTTACATACTTCCTGTGCAGTCTTAAACCTTGCTGAACTCAACACTTACCTTCACAAACAGAGCGGTCATCCTTTCGGACGTGTTGTAATATCTGGAGTAACTGTTTATCATGCGAATGGCGTTTATCAGTCCTGGGATGCCATCCATCATACCAATCTAACAACACGAAGCACACACAAGGTCAGTCATGTGAAATGTAAAAGGAAGCGTGGGCTAGCCTTATTACCTACAGCTACACAATCAATCATTTTATTTACTGGCATGAAACTGAGAGCTGTTTTAAAGCAAACATTTAGTTTGACTGGACAGAAAAACTGTATGTAGTTACTGGCGAAAAATGCCCGAAATGCATCCAGCAAACGTGAAAAGTTTTAAAAATGAAAGCATTTGGAAGCGCTAAACAAAGACTTCAGGTTTGCCTGCGTGGACAAGTCTCCTACGTCCTCTTGCACGGCGGCTAAAGAAATGGGAATACCTTGACAAGTTAATACAGTGAATTACTTACTGGGTCGCTGTTGTAGAGTGGTTCACAGAATTTCTCCAGCGTATAAAGGAATTTGACATTGTCCTTAGCTTCGTTTGCGTAATCTGTGATTCTGCTATCAATATCTCGCCAAGTCTGAAAATAAGAAAAACAACAAGTTAACAAGGCTGAAAAATTAAGCATGAAAGTTATCAAAAATGTATGAATGTTATTAGCAGGGAAGTAAATGGCATGGAACATGTTGGTAGAAGCAAGCTCAGGGCTAAGTAAGAAAACGACTGCGAGTAGTCGCTAGCGCGCGTGAAAATTGCCTCACGCGAGGAGACGCGACCCACGCGACATGTCACTTCGCGGATAGCAAATTTCACGCGCGCTTGCGTGTTTAAATACGCTCACTGGCTACAAGCGAACCACTGTATAGCCAAAGAGAGAACAAGGGAAAGGTATTTGCCGAACTCTTCCTATTTTCTTTCCGTCAGACATGTTTCGTTTCTTCGCTTGCTCTCAAAATGTAAAACCTGACCTTTTCGTCTATAGAGGAAGGATCTGCTTGTAACCTCTTCCAGCCCCATCAATTGTCTACGTGGACATGTACCTCTGGGTGTTACATGTAATTTTCACAGATTTTGTGATGTAGATAAAACGCTAATTAAGGCCAGTTTCTGGGCAAAATCGGGAAGTCTTGTGGGCCCTTAAATCCCAAATTGTATCAGTTCTAATTAGGGAGTAAAAGAAACATTGAACAAACCTTTAGGAGCTTAGATTTGGCAGCATGCAAAACTCCGACCACAGCTTTACATTCAGGGCCTTTGATCTGGTCCAGAAGTGAATTGAATTTTGCCATTCTTTTCTTCCAGTGATCAAGTTCTGCCTTGGGGCCAACATCGTCTGCTTCCTTTCTCATTTGCTCACTCTCCGCCAAAACCTAGAGCCAAAGACACACCAACAATTAAATGAAATGAAATGTTCTCTTTCGCTGGCCTTCTCTATTTTCGTTCACAAATTAAATGAAATGAACAACGTTATTAACATGTGAAGTATTTCAGCCAAGGAAATATTACTCTTTACTACTAATTTGGGACAGTTAAGTTACATAAAATAATAATTATACATATATGTAAGAAACGTTCTACTAATTTCAATTACAGTTTAATACTTACGAATTTAAGCTACATAGAAGAATATCAAATAGAAAAAAGATCCTTCTATTTGATCTTTCATCCGCAGTTCTCAAACTCATTAATAATTCATCAAGAGAAAACAAAGAAAATCACTACCGTGACCGTGGTTTGGATATGTGATCCTAGTTACCATAAAATCTTGCCAACTTTAGCCTTGAATTTCTCCAAGAATTTTGATCATTTGAGAAGCCATATCAAACACTTGAAAGTGTGTTTCATCGGATATCCAAACACCTCAAAGTCGTTTAAAAAAACTCGGCTGCACCTCGTTTTTTCAACCTACTTCTCAGTGTTTGGATATCTGATGAAACACTCGTCCTCATTTTTGATATATTACTTCAAATATATGTTTCATTTATTTACTCATCCTTCACGGGTATATTACGAACTCACAATATGACCAGCGCCCAGTTGGCTTGATAGCTCAGTTGGTGGAGCACTGCACCAGCATCGCAGAGGTCATGGGTTCGAATCCCGTTGAAGCCTGAATTTTTTTCAGGCTTTCTTTTCGCAACTACTTAAGTTGCGTAGTAACTGCGAGGATCTTTCTTCTATTTGATCTTTCATCCGCAGTTCAAAATATATCTCTCATTTATTTACATTCATACAAGAATATGACTGTTTACTATTATTAAACTTAAGAATTATATAATTATTATTATAAAAATTAAGAAGTACTGTAAGGATAGCATATGAGATTTCTTTGTTTCAATCTTAAGGAAGTTGCTAGAGAAACGTCAACATTGAAGAAATGGGGGAAGGGGAGGGGAGGGGAGGGTTAGGGGAGGAGGAAACCTACTCATACTGTATGCAGAATTACATGTATTATGTTCTCCAAAAGGAAAAGGAAAAACTACAGGGCAATGTTTTCCGAACTAGTGAGTCACAAAACTATTTTGGTCAACAAGTGCAGGAAAACATGAGGGGGGAAAACAGGGGCATTTGGAAGGTGATTTCCACTCCCCTTTATCCAACCAAGTGAACAAGCTCCATAGAAATACAGTGTTACGTAATACGGCACAACAAAAATCAGCAACCAGAGGATGGGATGCTGAGGCGAATTGAGAAGCAACACCCAGTTTAGCATTGTAAGAGCATCAGGGTATCAACATTTACAGCAAAGCCAACTGAACAATCAGGGCACGATACCAGAATCTACAGTATTGATTATGGAATAGCAGCTCCACGGGTTCTATTGCCACCTTCCCCTACTCAAGCCTCACACCACCATCTCTACTCCCCAGTTTTTCTTGTGCATTATCCCCTCCCTCTCCCCCTCAGGCTACCAGCTCCTGTTAGGCAGCAGCCTTGCAGTTAATATAATTATATATATTTTTTTTTTAAGAAATGAGACAACTACATGAAAGAATGGGTTATTCATTGTGAAAAGTACAGGCTGAGAATTGCAGTTTGGTATTTGAACATTACAAATTAGAATGTACATTGTACATTGAAGATCTAATAATGGTAGTATATTGCACAAAATGGGAATGAGTAATAAATTATTGTGGCCAAAAATTAACATCCAAATCACCTGTTCAATCTGTTTGACCCAAGCAGTGACCACCTCCTCAATTTGCTCCAACGTCTCAGTGGAACTTGCAGCAGCTATGAAATCATTAGGGGAACTTATTCTTGTCAAGTCAATTGTATCACACTCCTTCAAGGTCACAGCATCATCTAAACTAGCTTGTGCACTGCCAAGAATACCTGTGAAAGTAACAACACAAAAAACTACATTAAATCCTTACTTAAAATGAATGATCACACTGTAAACTAGAATTATATTAAATAGCATTAAACTCGTGAATCCTTTCTTACCAACAAAATTGTCCAGTTGATTCATAAAACCTTGTCGCACACTTGCACCATGCTTGTCTGACAACTCGCCCCAGTTAGAGCTCTTAGAAAGTGCAGGGATGTATATGTCACCGAGAAGTCTTTCAACAGAATGGAGGACTCCAATACCACGAGTGTCTAACAAACCAAATGTTGTTTCCTGCATGCAAAACAATATCATTTGCTAATTAGACATACTTAGTTAAAATCTTTTATAAACAATCCTGATTACAGAAATAATTTTTACGGCAACTGGCATTATATGTGATCCACATTCAAACCAGGCACTCTCGTATGCATGCATGATTAGGATCCTCTGTTATCTACATGTACATGTAACACTGGTATTTGAGTGGCAGTTTGCTCTGAAAATCCAGCTGCAACTTGCATAAATAATAAATATTATTATAGTACATGTACATGTAATTGCGTTTGACATACGTACATGTAGAAAGGAGGCACTCAAAATACAGATTGGAGTTGAGATTGTACGGGATAACGAATGAATGGATGTTGGGATGCATGCAGTGTATCTGGCATCCCTCGCAGATTTTGCCGGGGAAAAGGAGAGAGAGCCTAGGATCAAGATCATTGAATGCTCTCCCTAATTTTTGATTATTACTTATAACTCCATAAATAAGTGTCAATTTATTTTAGCACAGTAGAGCTAACTGGGGAGACTATAAATAAATTTACTGAAAGAAATAACATTTAACTTAACATCTTAAAAAATTTCCAACTGGCAGCCGGGGGCTTTCCAGTTGGTTATTTACAAATTAAAGCATGGCCCAGGATTTGAAACAGTGAACTACCAGAAATCAATCATCCCAGTGGTCAAAAGGGGGACTTGAATCCAGGACCTCTAGATTCTAAATCTCTGCCTGTACCCACTCCTTATATTTCCTGATGCGGTTTCCGATATGGTTTGGAAATGGTTTACAATCTCAAGTCCTGTAATTACATCTCCTGTACAGTGTATCTACATTTTTTTATAGTCTCTTTGATTATGGCCATCCCATACTGAAGCTGTAGATTTCATTGGCTTAGAGTTTAAATTAATTATTATCTGATCATGAAGGTTGTTACCTGACTGATGTTAGCCATTGAAAGAGCTTTAGATGGATTGATCTTGATAAAGAAGACACACGCTCCCACAAGCTGGATGTCTCTTGTATCTGTAATAAATACTTTCGGCTTGGTCCTAATAGTTGCCGACTGCGCTCCGCCAGGTCCCAGCCTGACATGTTCAACTGAAAAATGCATGGTAGTGCATAAAAATAAACAATTATTTTAAAAATACATGGTAGATGTAAATAGGTAAGCACAAGTCCTAGACTGAGGCCAAGCATTTAAACTTCACAAAAAAAATTAAATTGAACACCACATGGTTAAAAATTCCAACTAGCAGGAGGTAGACAAGCTGGCTATAAATTACAAGTGCCGCCAAGGAGTTGAATTTGGGGCTACCGAGAAACAACTCCAGCTAGCAATCAGAGTGGGACTTGAACCCAGAACCTCCAGATTTTAAGCGCTGTGCCCTGATCGCTAAGCCACACCGGCCTCACAGTCACAACAAATACAGTGTATGTCATGAGCAATGAAGATTGCAAAAAAAATTCTGAAACCTCAATTTTTCCAATTTATTTCTTTTGCATGATTGCAGTGTCTGATCTAGAGCACGCCATTGCAGGATTGGCGCAGTCTGAGCAAAAATGTCCCCTTCAAATTCGTTGCCTGGGTCATTTTGGCACACTTCAAATTTTGTAGATGCAAGGAATTTGTGATTTCTCCTTGTTCAAAATCTTTTGAAAGCAATATCCTGTTTAAAATTTGGGGAGAATATGCAAGAACCAAAACCCAAATGTGGAGAATACCAGTCGAGTCTGACATAAACGTTATAGGGGGTTTAATTCATTGAAACCCACGTGCTTGTCAGATGGTGACTGATCAAGCTGAACGAGGTCGTGTCAAAACAAAGAAAGATTTCAGCATTTTTTGGCCAAGGACAACCAGAAAACAATGTTGAAAACGCAGAAACTGATGAAGCTGAGCCTGGAAAAGATCAGGCAAGTGAACCAAAAGCTAAAGTTGCAAAGCGAAACTTTCAAGATACCTGGCTTGAAAAAATTAATACAAATGGTTGAAGTACGATCCACGAAAGGGTATGTTCTGTTCGTGTTGCCAACAATCAGGTAAATCCAATCCTTTCACCAGTGGTTGCATAAACTATAGGACTTCAACACTGGTTCGCCATATTTGAAAGTCAAGACCACCGAAATGCTCTTCAAGAGATCGAAATGGCCGGAATACATTAATTTTGTTAATGAATAAAGTTGCTCTTCTCTAAACAGAAGTTGTACCTTTATTGAAAACAAAACTGTATGAAAGTGATGCTATACTCAGATTTGTTTTTCATGTTAAATAGAATACAAATTTAGTGTCCCTTAAAAAACTGAAATGTCCACCTGAAAATTGTTGACTGGGACACATTGTCCCCCTCGATGGAAATCCTAGATCAGACACTGTGATTGTTTATGCATGTTATACATTTTTACCATAGTGATACATAAATCTGTCTGCAAACACAGTACCTGCATCAGGTATGTTATCAACTTCTTGAAAGTAAAATATAATCCTTGAAAGACCATCGGCCTTGAAGAAGTCCTCCATGGTTTCAATCTAAAGATACAGGAATCAGTCAAAACAATTTTAAATGATTGTTGTATTTGCATAATTGAAGGGCTTGCGGCTTTTTAATAATGATGCTGTTTTTTTCAGTTTTTTTTTTTAGCTCAGATTCATTTAACTTAAGAAACATTACCCTATTGTATGTACACAGGGACATTTTTTTTCTCTGACAGTATCAAATTCAACCTCTCTCAGATCCTGCTCAAATCTCATGATCATTTCTTTTTCTAGCATACTGTTTCATGGAGGTGTAATGCAAATATAATGATGATTCAGATAAGAATTCTATGAGTACAGTATTTTACACTGCATGTAAATTGCATTCTATTTTTGTTTTCAACAAGTTTTGACATTATCATACAGTTTAAACAATTATTCAGACTGACTGACTGCCAGTTGATTGGTTGTTGGCTGACAGACCAACTGACTATCTGGCAAACTGACTGACTGACTGACTGACTGACTGACTGACTGACTGACTGACTGACTGACTGACTGACTGACTGACTGACTGACTCTGATTGACTGACTGACTGACTGACTGGCTGACTCACTCACTCACTTACTGTTTACCTCACTGATATCTGATTGAAGAATCAATTGATTGATTGATTGATTGATTGATTGATTGATTGATTGATTGATTGATTGATTGATTGATTGATTGATTGATCGTTCAGTCTGATACATACCTGTGTACCTTCCAATAAAGATTCTGTAACTTCTTCATTTGTAAGTCCAAGAGTGCTGGCAACTGTACTGATTACATATTCATGTCGGAAATCTATCATAGACCTCTTTGCCTCTCGTTCTTCTCTGGCTTTTTGCTGGAGTAAATGCATCATTAAAAAAGTTAAAATAATGGCTAGGGTCAATTACTATCTATTTGAATTGTTGAGAACAGTGTTACAACGTTGTTACATGTAAAAGCTGTTTCATGTGAGCCCTGAGTTACTTTCCTAAGATCAGTGTCAGAGTTTATTTCCAAACTGTAAAGACTAGTGTTAACATCAGACGACAATATTTTACAAAAAGTTTTTAACTCTAAAAACATGATTTGTCAAATTTCATTTCTAATTAAGTATTGATCAATCAATTAGCCAAACTACATTTTTTGTCAGTGAGAAAGTTGCTCAAAACTATTTTTGAACAGATACTGCATCTCTTAACCCTATCTAGACAGGGGGTAGGCGATTGTGCCCACAGCGACTTTGAACCTGAATAACTTTCATTTTTAATATTTGCATGAGCAAAAGCCCTCAAACTTCAAGACTTATTCACAATTTATCTAGTAAAAATTTGATGTGGTCAGTTAGTATTGGTTGACTTTGATGTTACTATGTCAACCAATTTTTGACAGGCAGTTTTTTTTTTCAGAAAATAGAAAATCCCTTTTTAAAATAAAGGAAAATCACTTTCTTCCCATAAATTTTATGTTTTTAGCTCATATTAGTGTTCCTTTATGGGTTTTTGTTACTTTTCTTTCAATTTTGGTGTTTTCCTGAAGTTTTGGAAAAATTCAGAAATCCAAGATGGGGAATAGCCATGGAGCTACTAGAGACATTATTAATCCACCAACACCTTCCTTTGAAGTAAACAAACAACTGAGAATTTCCTTCTTTGTTACTAGGCATTTAAGCCATTTTGTCGCTCAAAACAAATGGCAGCGCATCCAGTCAAACAGGCAAGAAAATGGCACAAACAGTTGAATGGTTTGCACTTCTGATTGGCTGGCTACATTATTTTCTTTTTTCTTATTGGCTCAGAGCAGCATGAATTCTCCATTTTTGCCCGCAAAATATGCTGCAATGCCCGATGAAATTATTATAATAATATTTATACTTTGGATAAACCAGAGTTTTGATTATCAAGACTGTGTTTTATTTCTTGAGAACCAGTGGAGTCCAGATAAAATATGATCAGCTTCAACTGCATATTATGCAATAAAAATATAAATAATTATTATACATGTACATGCACATTTTAGCACATTTTAAAGTGTATGAAAATAAAAGCAAAGATGAATCTAGAACACTTTATAAAAGCCTTGATTTGAAGACAGAAAAAAAAAATCATTTTTTAAATTATTTATTCAGTGTAGCCGGGGTGGGTGTTTTTACTTGCCAGTTCTTATCCGGCTCACAAAACTAAAATCATTGACTTTTGAACCTACGAGCTGTATTATACAACTTCTACTGAGTAACCTTGCCCTGTAATTGCAATATTTAACAGAGGATAGCACCAAGTTTATTCAAGTGGTTAATATCCTCAGAGATACATGGGGGGTCGATAGTAGATGGGGGAGAGAGGAAAAGTCAAAATGGGGTCAGAGAAAGTGGCAAAAAAATGTCAGGAAAAAAAGCAATTTTTCTTCCTGACTTTCCTTTGCCAAATTTTTCCTCCTTATTTTTTCTACGTTGATTCACACCCACTTCACTTGAATCAGCCCCTGACGTCTCTGAGGTAAGTGAAAGAGACTGAGTGTAAAACTCTTGCCTTTTCCCAATATTAAACATTTATTCCTTCAAGAGTGCACAAAATTGGGCTTAATCTTCTGTAATTAAAATTCTGTTTGAAGAGGAAAATATTTTCTCAGTTAAAATGGATTCTTTACTTTAGTATATACATGTACCTGGTTGCTTGCTCACACAACTACATGCAGCTACATGTACCAGCAGCTGAATCAACAAAGCAGTCATACAACTGTATGCCGGTAGTATTAATAAGCCTGCAAGCCTTTATATAGTATTGCCAGTGCAGTAGAAATGATCTGAGTGCTGAGAGATTTACAGATAGATCATATAGAACTATAAAAGCATTCAAATGCAACTGAAAAACCCAAATAAGCTTAAGGGGGTTAAGCTTAAATACATCAGACAAATTAATTGGGCAAAACTCATTCCCACAATCAGTTCCTACGAAGCTACTGTATTTTTGTTAGAAACCGATCGCAACGACTTTAATTACGGCATGCGAGTACATAGCAGCGGCATTACATGTATATACTTGACAGGGCAATCAGGGAAACTTCCACTAGCTCAGATCAGTATGATCAAAGATGATCGTGAAACGGACCTGTGTATGATAACACGAAGATCATGCCCGGGGAATTATAAACCTATCGCAACGACTACTCCAAATACACGGTGCAGAAAAACTACGCTTTATAAACCGAGAGACAATAACAGGATTTGAAAGCGGTTCTAAGAAATCTGTAATAAATGAAAAAACATTCCTGTAGCACTTAGGAACGACAGTGGCGTGACATCAACTTCACCCTCAGTAAGTCAAGAACTTTTGGCGCGCTTACTCAAATGACTAACCTGTTTTTCCTTGATCGATTCCCCTGGTCCAAGTGTCTGCAGCCTGGATGCTTTTTTCTGCTCTCTTTCAGCTGTGGAAGGCTTTTGTTGCTTACGGGAGCGATGCCTGCCGCCTCGACTATGATGTGCGGGATTAGGGCTCGATCCATGCTGGTCCGCCATAATGGATGAAAATGACAATTTGTAGTTCTCAAAACGTTCTCATACGTTCTTTCAAATCATTCTACGTTAATTAAATATTTCTTCGATCTTGTCTGGGTTTTCGGTACGTTAAGGGCTGGCGAGAACTAATCCTCAGATTTTGTTTTGAATCCGTTTAGTCATTTCAAGTCTACATTTCAGCCAAAGTTATAATTTCCATGGAAGCGGCCTTTGACTGCAATAAACAAAATAAATCATGCATGACGGAACCAAGCCATTTGATTGGTCGAACGAACGATTAGCTCTCAAGTATAAAATGGCAAATGAAAGGTCTCTAAAACAATAGATTTCAATGCGATTTATATTTGCCACTGGAAATGATATGTGGAGACAAAAGGAAAGCGTTAAGAGTTAAAGGTGAGAAACAAATCGTTTCATCGAGATAAGTCACTTGAAACTTCAGGAAGTCTTTGATGTTCTTCATGCAGCTGCTCAGAGAGTTTAACTCTTACATTTGCTCAGACATCGAATAATTTCACAACAGTGACAACGATTCACACAAAAAATCAAATTAAAAATCAAATCATTGTGTCTCTTGTAAGACGGAAGGAGAGGGACGGACAATTATTTTCGAAGAGGAGTTAGTGCCATCTACCCCCCATCTCCACTAAAGAATGCTGGACTAAATCAGCAGTGACCAGTATATGGCCAAAAATTGATCAAATGCCAAAGCCCAAATTAACATTTCTGGTTAAAAGTTTTTCGAGTATTTTCGAGTTCTTACAAGCTCTCCAGGGGATTAGTTAACCGACAAGCTACTCCGCTAACAAAGTAACTTGATTTACTTAGCGGTTACGTTGCGAGCGAGTGGTCACGTGCTTATACACAATCAGACGAGTACTTTTGACAGTCTGACGAGAACATTAATACAACGTAACGTTACCGTGTCATCGGAGTTTAAACTGACTTTATTATGAAATTAAACTTAATTTACTCGAACTGCATATTTCCTATAGCCCAAGTACCTTTGACACCTTTTAAGCATTGATCAACCTACCGCCGTTTCAGATCACTTCACTCTTCCTGGCCATTCAATCAAAAACATAGAACTCATTCCCCTAGAACTCATTAACTCCAACAGAGACGGCATTCGGAAAGCCAGAGAAGCATTTCTAATTTCCAAGGGCAAGACTCTTGAACCCTATCGAATAAACAGACGCGATACACGTTTCAGCTTTCTTTATTTATCAACCAATCACATCTCAACTTTTCATTTGTATCGTCTTTAAATATTGTAACCGTTTATTTCCAATTTTTTACTTAGCTTTTTGCCGCCCCTGAAGAAGGTTAGTATTGTCTTACCGAAATATTGGGCAATAAAATTATTTTAGCTGTCCAATCAGCCTTGCATTTAATTTTACCTTTTAAGCCCATTGTCTGTTTACGCCTCAATTAGTAGGCCATTTCCGTGTTGCTTTGAACCTCATTATGAAAGCGAGGCTTAAGTGCAAAAGTGCTCTGCACTTAGCCTCGCTTTTATAATGAGGTTCAAAGTAACTCGGAACTGGCCTATTAGGGTCGCCTCGTAGAAAGGGAGGGAGGGAGGGAGAATGAAGTTCACTACAAAGTACACCGCAAGTGACTCTAACCGAGTGGCGGATCTTACCTCCGCAAGCAACAGTAAAACAAGTGAATAGGACAACGCCACAAAGAATCAGAGCCCAGTCGTCCTCTTCTATCTTATTCTAGCCCAGGCTTTTCTATAATAATAATAATAATAATAATAATAATAATAATAATAATAATAATAATAATAACAATATTTAATGAGGGGTGCAACTCGCCAAGGCGGTTTTCAGTGGAGCCCTCCTAACCTACCTAAATACATAAACTAATAAATTACAAAATAGATAAAAGCAAATATGCTCCTAGTAGTAAAAAAGTTCAAGTTATCGAGTAAAAATTAAAAACAAGGTTTAAAATTGGTCAAAGTCTTTCAAAAAAGTTTTCAGTTTTGCTTTAAAAACAGATAAAACATCGGCTTCCTTCCTTTTCTATATTTTATTCGAAACTCAAATTGCCCGCAGAGGAGGCCAGCAGAGCTCACAGGTCTGGTAACGCAAGCCACAGGACATCCACGTTAACAGTAAAGTTTTAGAGGCCATGATCTGAGTCACTGACACGTGCTGCAAGATCACGTGATCGGTGAATTTCTCATACTGCTTTCAGTGCCGCCCGTTTTAAAGGGAAAATGTCACACCAGACGCATGCGCGCGTTGATGAGAAGCACCTTGGAATCGGTGACCCAAGTTTCCCAAATACCGTCGGAGAGTTCAGGAAGCTGTTTGAATCGCGTTAATCTTCGGAAAGTTAGCTGAATGTTTTATTCACAAACGTTCTTTAGTAATTATAGGCTCGATTAACGGCTACTGTTTGGGAAATGAGCCCAAACTCACCCCCCGAAAGAGCTCTCGGGGAGGAAAGCCGGACTTGAGGAAGCGGCGGAAATTGAGCCTATAGTAATTACAGAAGCTGTTTGTTGCGATATTTTTGAAAGCTTTTGTAACGGCAGAAAAGCAAAAATCCCGGGACGGGTTGTATGCAAATTAGTCTCAAACGGACTCTACTGCGCATGTGCTAAGCTGGCATGGTCCACACCAATTCCAATCCTTGTTCAATTACACTTGTGCATAGCTTTAAACACACCGTGTTCCACCAGGCTGGTCTCACACCGATATGATTTTGTTCAGTGAGCATAGGAAGGGTTTTTTTTTTATTATTTAGTTTACGTAACAGATATTGTGGTGTGATTTTACATTTGATGTAGATTGTAACCAGGTAACAAAATAACTAACTTTATAGACCCTATTCAAAAATGGCCGACATTTTAATATTCTTTTGTTTGCATTCAAATTAGCCTTACTAACCTCGTTCTTGAGTTCAAAAATCAAAGAATACTTCACCTTGAACGAGGCTAGTTAGGCTAATTTGAATGCAGACAGAAGAATATCAAAATGTCAGATATTTTTGCATAGGGTCTATTAGCCTGTGAATACAGCAATCTTTCATTTCCGCTGGTCACTTGGGGTGTTCACTCTCACATGAAAACCCTTAAAAAGTAGGAGTGATGTGAGGCAGCAGTATTCGCAGGCAACAGCTTTGTTCATTTTGCGAAGGAGATTGCTTAGTAACTCGTGCTGAGTGACTTCATATCAATAGTCTGCCTCTTCCGGCTCTGTAACCAAGTGAAGGTCACGGCATTCAACACATACTGGTCCCCCAAACAACAACAACAAAGCGAATTGGTAGTCATAGTTTTTTTTTCTCACAAAGAAGTTTTAATTATAATGTTCAATATCCACTAAAAGATGATTACATTGTTCTACATACATCACTGTCACCAATGCAAAGTTAAAAGCTAATCTTATTTTTTCACAGCACAAAAAAGTCACATGAAAAAAATGCTAGTCGTATAAAGAATAGACAGAGTTGAATTAAAACCTGACTCTACTATGCCACCACAAGACCAACGAGAGAAGACACTCGTATTGTGAAATTGGCCAGCATCGGACAAGAACCAGACTTCAAAGTCTGTAACGTTTTCCCACACAATTTGTCATATCTACGTTAGCGGAAGCTTCTTTTAGATTGGGAACATTAAGGGCCAGTTATTTAAACAGAGTCCGGCTAACTTAGGCCACGGCTTAAGACAATCAGTGGGCCTCGAAATCTGTTCATAAGTGGTTGATTACTAAATAGTTTTCTAGTCTGGGATGCAAGCCTTCTTGTTACCGTCAGCAGCAGACAATGTTTAGGTATGAGTTTTGACTGTTGGCAAAATTGAAAAAGGCTTAGAAAGTGGTTTTGTTAAACACCGTCTAAACTGTTTTTTTAATAACTGACCCTTAAAGACATCTAGGTTACTAATATTTAATCACTTATCACATAAATTCGTTATAAAAAGGAAAGAGCGATGACAGAGATCAAAAGCAGCAAGGTTGATGTTGATTAAGTGCTCAACACAGTTTCCTGTTGTCGAACAAAATGTGAACTTTTTTTTTTTCAAGCAATTCAGCATATTTGTGTAAATTAAAAATAAAATCAGTTAGAAATGTCCACACCAAAACTGAAGTGCCATTCATTTGCACTGGCTCTGCAGTTACAACATTGCCAACTCACTATCATCACACCAAACACAGCTGCAAGACTGACTGTGCAACCTTCCAAGAATTCCAAAGAATTTATATCTGGTACATGCACAACAGAATGGGCATGCACTTGCAATGGTTTGCATTCCCATTGTGCAATTGTCAAGTAAGTTAATGCTCAGTTTTTACCAACATCAACTACTAGTAGTTGACCCAAGTTGTCTGGAAAGGAATGTTGCATGTTTTGTTTAAGATGGTGTACAAGATAGGGGGATGCACTAGTCAACTTGCAAGTCTGTTTTATCACCTAGCAAAAGTCTGTGAGGTCAAATTTCCAAACTTGTGCTGACCTGTAACACTGTTTAAGCCTGGCCTTGCATAATGATACAATAATATTACAAGTTTCTGTTAAGATCGGCATTTCGAAATAGATGAAAATAAGCGAAAAAAATCTGATGTTTCAAAGTCATCATGATTTCATTTTCAAGGTTGTCAAATGACAGCTACGAAGTAATTTATGCTGGAAAAGTGTCAAAAGCAGTCAATTATTGATACCTTGAACGCTTCTATATCATTTGACATTTTTCCAGCATAAATTACTCCACAACTGTCATTTCTACAACCTTGAAAATGAAGTCATGGTGACTTTGAAACGTCGGATTTTATCACTTATTTTCATTGTTAATATTACAACTCAATTAAATTACAACCAGTCATAATTATCAACGCAAAATGTTTCAAATCACACAGCAATTACTAAATGTATTAATATTTTGTATTGCATTTTACAATAATTATCTTCTCTCAGATCTTTACAATAACACCATTTTCAAGCTTTAAACATTGCATTTCACTATAAAATGCTAGATAAATATTTGCCTAAGGTAGAAGCCTGAAGCCTCATCGCTGCAAGGTTGGCTACACAGTGTTACAGCACAGCACATACTGATTAATCAGTTGGAAAAGAGGATAAATATTAAAGCTTTAAAATCCTCTAAGTAAATTTAAACTATGCAGACTTTTAGATCTAAGAACTAAGAGAGTTTAGAGTAAATAAGTTTTGCTCAAAAGTACACATGCAGCAAATCGGTCTACTGTAATCATTATCATTTTTAAGAAAAAGAACTGGCACAATTAAGCCACACCATTTTCTCAGAAGAAGTTCATTCTATGTCAAGTTAAACAAATACATGTATTTTTACTGTACATCGTTATCTTCATACAGTTTTTCAGTGTGAGCCACAAATTGGAAGTGAAATGATTCAGCTTCACCTTGATACTACATATAAAATCATCCCAATGCAATGGTCATGATTTGGTTATTTCCAATTTGATACAAGTGCCAATACAACCTCAACTAATCAAGTCAATTTACAGACACAATGTTTTTATCTGGTCTGTTCAACAACGAATGACAACAACATCAAAGAGGAGTTACATGTATTTCTGTCAGTATCTCTGAAACCAAAATGCCTACAAACAGGCTACCAAAAAGTTGATGGTGTGTCCTTGAGCTCAGTGAGTTCACTACATGTCCTTCAGTCATTTTTGAAGACAAGTGTTTCAGGCTCTCTCAAACAAGAACATTGATTGGGTACTGGAACACTCTTTTGACCAATCAGTTAAGTTTTATTAAAATGATCCAAATTGAATCCTACCACAAACACAATGAAACTTCCAATGCCCCTTCCAACCAACCAATCAAGCTTTCTCAAGAATGAACCTTTGATCTCATTTTTATGTTTTTTACTAAAATTTGAGACAATGAGTGGCTTACATGTATCCCATGTGAGTGTGACTAACATACCAATTTTCTATACTAACAAAATAATGACTTTTTGTCTAAAAATTGAACTCAAGAAACTTAACAATCAGTTTAGCTTTAGTAGCAACTACATTGCACCTTAAAGAAAAATTTGATGCAGATCACCAAAGTAAAACAGAGATGCAACATTTCAGAAACATTTCATCTTATGTCAATCACACAAGTAACAAAAAGAAACAGCTTAATTACATTGGGGTGAAACAGCATGTTACAAATTTGTGGGTTTAGATGAGCGCAGCAAAATGAATCCAACATAAAGATCATTCAAAATTGTTAACTACAACTTTGTTGGATGATATTTATACATGGCACTCAAATGAATACAAAACCATGATGAAACATCATCCAGCCTTGATGCATTAGATCGGATCATCAGTCAATATGGTGGCCAAATCAATGTAACATGTTAAACAGATCAGTGTTGAATGAAACTGTCAATTTTGTTTCACCAGGCCTCACCCATAACAATGACAGGAAACAAAGACAAGATGCCACAACATTTAAAAACAAATTGAAGCAGAAAGTTTGTAGATTATTCTTGGGAATTAGAAAACATACTAACAACACATCTGAAAAACTTACAGATACACTAAGCCTTTTTTTTTTCTGCAACTTAACCTTTTTCAATACAACACTGTCATTTTATCTAACTCACTGATACGTTGAGTTTTCCGGTGGTTGGGAAAGCTTTGAGTTTTCTTTAAGAGTCATCATTCTGCAAAGATGGCAAAATATCAGAAACAATCAAATTAGACATGCAAACAGTTAACAAACAATTTCAAAACTCAGTCATTATTTTACTAGGTGCCTCTCTGCATTTTCTTTTTGTAATCTTTATTTAATCATGTACAATTCATCAGCTACAGTCAACTCTATCGTAAGCGAACACCCTTGGGGCACGACAAAGTGGTTGCTTACAGGAGGTGGTCGTTTACGGGAAAGATCAACAAAATAAGCCTAATACTGGATTGATTAATTAATTACAAAACAATATTACCTCATCAGCTAAAATTAGGCATTTAGTTACATTTTCTATGGAGACAATGACATTTCTATTCCACGGCTTAAGGAAAAGATTGAAAGCACTGGCATATTTCACCTTTAATAGAGCCTGAACAATCTATTCATTCTTCTGATGAAACTTTGTACAACATTTTGGAACAGATCACTGTTCAACGATTCCCATTTACCAACAGATCTATTATAGCCATCTTCTCTGTCTGTAAACTGTTATTATCTGTCACCATTCTGGGGTATCGTCATTAAAAATTGAACTTTAGTCACTTCTGAGCAATGATTTACTAACGATCATACGTGATTATGTTAGGTGGTCGCTTACCAGAAACAGAAAACAAAAGAATATGTCAAATCTCTGGCCTAAAAAGTGGTCACGGTCCCTTAAGAAATTTGAGTGGTGGTCACTTACGAGAGAGCTCTTGAAACAGTATTTAACTGAGAAACGAAATGGTTGTTTACGAAGTGGTGGCTTACGAGAAGTGGTTGCTATGAGAGAGTTGACTGTACAAGATAAAGATATTAATACAAATTTTACAATAATTCACTAATTAATAAACTATGTAGATATAAAAATTAATAAAAAGCCACTTTAGAGTTCTTGTGTGAGTTTTTGTTTGAGTGCACGCTTGAATTGCCCAAGGGACTCTGCTTGCCTTACGTCGCATGGAAGGCTGTTCCATAGAATGGCGCCACTGTAACTAAAGCTATTTTTGTAGTAGTTTGTGTGCGGGAAATATGTTCACTTCCTCTTTTTTCGAATTTAGAACATAGATAGTCTGGAGCCAACCTGTGTAGAGAGACCTACTGTATAAACTGTCATAGCTCTCTGGATTAGCTGCTGGCGAGGTAGCCTGCGAGCAAGCTCTCTTAGGGGTGGGGGGCGGGAAGGGGAAAGAGGAGAGAGCATTCAACGCGGAGAGCAATGACATAAGCAATAAGTTTAAATATCCACCAATCAGCATTTTGCATCTACTTTTTCGACGCAGAAATGAAAATTCCTGAGACATCGTTACAAGCTCTCTCCTCTTTCCCCCTCCCGCCCCCAACCCCAAGAGAGCTTGCACGCAGGCTACTGGCGAGGCAGGTTTTTCCATCCAAGGAGTTCGAACAAATAACCAGCATCCGCATCCTAGTTTGTTTGAGAAAGTCAAAACATGGGCTGCTCTTTTTTGTAGTTTTTGTAACTTATTCTGCAAAGTTATCCCACAGTTTCCTCAAAGAGCATGGCAATAATCAAAGTGTATGTCTTATTACTTACCTTCTTAATTCTGTAAGGAGAGATTTGATTGTGTATTCTCTTTTCCATTTACTCAAAGCCTGACAGGCCTTTGAATCAATCTAAGCAAGAAGGAATGTAAAACATCAATTGACCTTTTCTGTGCTCCAAAATGTGGTGGCTCAGCCTTGGTATATTGTATAATCAAGACTTCAGGCACAGTTTTTCGCTATATCTAATAATGGCTCTCATAACTCAAAGAGTTACTCCACTAGACTCATGACTGTCTTCCACTAATTAATGTGAGAAGACTTAAGGAGTGTTCGTTTTTTGAACACCCTTTTCTTCTTTCCTTTAGGCAAATATTCTTGTACAGCTGTAATTACAAATCGTCAACAATTTAGTTAAACATCATGTTCAAAGCAGTATGATGAATCAGTCAGGAATTTGCAGTTTCACGCAAATATGCACAGTGCTAAATTTACTGTTAAGAAGTGACATTACGTACAGAAAACATATTTTAGGTAACGCACTAAGTATATGCATGCAGCTACAAGAATGTGTTTGAAAAGCGACTTCCAACAAACAGTACAAGTACAAGCTATCTTGCAAGTATTGGCTACGATCACAGGATCTACTATGCATTATCTACAGTTGTATTCTGCTACCTTTCAGTGTGACTTGCTGACCATAGTAAGTTTTATATTTTCATTTTTACTAGCTTTCTTTCTGGATAATGGTGGTTAATGCTTCTTGTAAGAGGAACATAATTTTTAAGAGAATCATGTTGCAAATCAATTTGGCAAGGTTCATGAATGTCACAGCATTATGTTTGGTCAAAAGGATTTGCACAGTTTATCAGAATTGTAATTTTCTAAGTTATTCTCAATGCTATTTGAATCAATTCAATCTCAGACTAGTAATGTTACACATACTGTACAATATTTTTAAGAAAAACAACAACAGTTTTGATTTTTAAAAACATGTTTCAACAGCTCTTCTGTCATCTTCAGTTTAAATTATAAAGTACAAAGTTGAATTTATAATAAATACATCCAAATGCTACTGAGAAAAGAAAAAACTGTGACAGAATAAGCAAAGAATATGTGACAATGTGTGGCTAGAAAGAGGCTCACTGGAAATGAAAACCTTGGTTTATCTTGAGTTGAAAATTGGTGGAGACATGATCAAGAATATTAAAACAATACTTGGCGAACACAAACCAAGGCATTGTTTGAAATCTTGTACATGTAAGTGTACATGAGAGAATATATGAGAGTCTTTTAAAATGTAAAAGATGTGTGGTTTCAAAAAAGACGCTCAACAATATGCAAAACCAAGTGAAAGCAGGAAGACGAAGTACAGTAACAATAAGTTCATGAACTTTAGGGAAGGGATATTAAACAGAATAGTAAGTAAAACCTACCTCTGCCTACCTACCATCTACATAGTATGTCTATGTGCAGGTATGTGCTGCTAGTTCAGCTACTTCTGTAACCTTAAAACTGTGATTAAATTGTGTAAATCATTCTATCAAGGGGAGTTTGTCTATTGCCTCGCAATATGCTATCCCTGTATTTATTGCACATTTTGAGTAAGCACAACCTCTCAGATATATCATAATAATTTATATTTCAGGGAGAACAAAAACAAAATGGAAATTAACTAACCTCTCCACTGGCATTCACTCCATTCATGTTAATTCTTGTTGAAAACCTAATCTTAGGTGGAGAATCAGGATATTTCGTGCCACACTCAATCTTCAGACTGAAAATCCTGTTTTCATAGGGACACTGTGAGTTGAACAAAACAACAAAGATTTACAATGTAAGAAAATATTACTTTCAATGTCAAAGCCATACATCCTAAGCCTTTGTTATAATAATTATTATACATGGACTGTCAAAGTTAACCCTTCCAGTATTCAGGCTTCAGCATAACGATTCAATTTACGGTAATTAGTGCTCTCCTTCCTAAGGTGCCCCCTTCCCCCTTTCCAACAAGCAACCCTTTCTTTAAAGTATTTTTGT
>NW_028145612.1:1950000-2007500 GCF_977016875.1 Pavona decussata
GCTTTCTATTTTTCTTCCCCAAGAATATTTTTCCACAGACATGGACATTTTTTTAAGCTCTACTTCGGGTTCCATCTTGCATCGCTCTAGTAATAGAAAAGTTTTCGTTTCGCAAGAATCAACTAGCCTATTAAATTTTCTGTTGAATCACTGCGATGTGTAAATTCCGTTGACTGTCACAAATTACTGGTAGGCTTTTCTGGGATATACGACAACATACAGTACTTTATAACGTCATTAGACTAATACCTGTAGCACCGCGGTGTGAAAATACAGCTTACAGAAGAAAAAAAAAACAATGAAATATGTTCTTTTCTTACAGTACAATCTGTCGCTTCTGACTAAGTAAACTTTAAGAAATATTTTCAGCATCGTTAGCATTAAACGAAAGTTCACACTCTTTTGTATTTCAAACCGGCACCAGCACCTTTTTAAGGTTCTACTCACTCTAGGAGGTCCAATAATTGTTCCATTCCAGTATGTTAAAGACATGTCGTCGTCCATTTCTAAACCCCAGCTTACTGTGCCGTCGCCGCCTTTCTGTCCTTCTTCCAGCTCTTCGAGCAAGCGAAAATTCCGAGGCACTGCTTGTGAAAATAAGCAGGTAGAGAAAAAGAATTTCAACTTGAGAAACCGAAGCATGTGAAAATGCAGATTAACCTCCGAAAGGGCAAACAAGAGACCAGCAAAGACCTAGAACAAATGTCAACTTTCCCTTACCTACGACCGCCATCTTGAATCTCTCTACCACGCCAAATGGAAATCGATGATGAGGGCTTGAGACGAGCTAATTTCCGGGAATAGTCGATTTAGATTCGAGTGGATGTCGAGTTTTACGGAACAAGGCTCGGCTGATGGTCGGCAAAACTCGGAAAACTTTCGGCGCCTGACCGAGTAACCTGGGCTGTTCATTTTCTGAATTCTATTCTTTGGCGGAGGGGCAGGGGTTTCTGATTTTTTCACTTTCTTTTCAAGAAGCCGTGGAAATTAAAATGGAAAATTTCTCAAGAGCAGTCAGTAATAAAAAAGCGTGACCTCCTGTCAGCTATCGTGACCATGGTCAAGGCAACAACAACAAGTGGATTTATTAGACTCATAACAAATTACACTCTAGCTACTGCAAATTACAATAAATTACAACATATTAGGGATGAGATGTGTGTAAAAAGCCGAGTCAGGGGGATAAAGGAACCTTGTGGTTTTCGAGTTACTCGGCCCCATAGCCCTGCCTTTTATATTTTACGTGCAAAACAAGTAAGATGAAGCCAAAGGGACTGATAGAGACAAGTAAATAGCGAGCAAACACAGGGAGACAGACTTCAGGGATTTTCGTTTTAACCCTTCACTCGTTTTGAGATATGGCTGTCATTTGAGTTTACGATGGATTGTTCGCGTGTTTACAGAACCCAAGCGGAATGAACTAATGAAGCATGACATTCCCTTAGCGACCGGCTCTGCTCTAAATCAAAACTCGAAAGGAAACGTCGCTCGTGAGCAGATTTCCCGTGAGGAAAATGACACGTTCGCAAATCCTACGCAGGGAAATCTTTGGACATCTGAAAATAATCTTTTAATAACTTATATCGATCTGTCTGTTCGAACAATAACCACGATTTCCGATCTATAATGCCTAGTAACAAGAGCTCATACAGTACTTTTCCCGTTAATCAGATTATCCCGTAAATGTTCATGAATGTGAACGTGTTGTTTTGAAGGATGGTGTGTTGTGCTAATGTACGGAGTTCCACTTCAAACTCAGAATGATTTGGTTGAAAAACGAGAAGAAACGTTCTATAGCGTTTTCGCTGTTTGACTGACAATAAGATATAAATTAATTCAAATTCAAAAAGTAGCCAAAGCTAGCATTTCTTAGGTGACAATTAACCAATAAATTTAACAGTATCAACATCCTATTTTCTTTTCTATTTGTTTTTTTAAAAGCCCCATCCGCCATTCGCCGTCCGCCGTCCGCCGTCCTCCGTCCTCATCCACCCGTCCGTATCCCCGTTTAATTTACAGAGTCCCGTTTTTTGGGAGTCCAGTTGTCGCTCGTTTGTCTCTCTTTTCGGCGCGCATAAAAAGACGACTTTGGGCAAGTCTAGTCGTCTTTTTATTGTTCGAAGATAAAATTACTAGCGATGAAAAGTGTTTTCGTAAATGTTTTCAAACTGTTTTATTGTGTTGGAAGTAAAAAAGTGTCCGGCAATTTTGTAACATGTATTGCCGGGAAATATTGAAAAATAACTGGACATTCCAGTTTCTGTTCAGACCTCCCCTAATACTGTGAGAAAACAACTCTATTTAAGTTCATAGTTTGCTTCTTATTAGTTCTACTTTAACTGTTTATACCTATGACTAACCAAGGGCAATAGGAAACGTGGGTTTCGACTAAATAAATATTACATTTATCTCAAATAAAGTTGAATTACTCACAATGAAGTAGACTTTTGTCTTTTTTGGTTGTTTCCTCTCATTTATTTATAAATATATATTTTTCAGATCTTTACACCTGCATCATTCGTTTAGTCTTGCTAACCTAGCGTCCTATTCGAATCTCAGGCGCGGACGCTAAGCGTGCGAGCGTAACTGGGTGGGAAACGATTTAACCGTTGCTAGGAGACTTTAGCTACTGGTCAATCACGAAGCAAAAGGATGCGGTATTTATAACATTTTAGTCAGGACTTTTCCAAACAGTACTTGATGCATATCAGTCTCTTCCCAGCTCCAGCGAATGGCTTCAGCATCGAATGAATTTGTTGTTCTATTACGGCATTATAAATTACTTACATTTCTAATAAGCTTAAAGGGATTTAGAAAGTTATATTACAACAATCACTATTGTAAACAAAAAAAAGACAATTTAAATCGAACACTTCCAAAAACCGTCTTTCAAGCGCTGAATCGGAGAACTCCGGCGTATTAAAGCGATAGGAGTTAGTTAGTCGCTCCATGGCACGGTATTCAAAACAAACAACGAAATTATCCGGTGAAAACAGCTTCTAAAGCCTTGGTCAAACGGCGCATGATAGCTGACGATAGTTTACCGTGAGCTTCTAGTGTCAGGCACCTGCCTAGTGTCGATATCGCAAATAAAACTTCGCAGGGATGAATTTTTCGCGGCGAAAGAAAGCAGCTGCCTGCCTTGTTTTCCTTCAGATGTTGGAAGAAGGAACTGAAAATTAATCTTGAGAGCGCTGGTGGAATTAACAGCTGCAGCTGACCGAAGAACTATCATCAACTATCATGCGCGTGGTCAACTGAATTAACGGGAAAAACTGTCATCAACTATCATGAAGAATTTGAACACGCTCAAAGTGAGTGATAGTTGGTCTAGTCGATGATAGCGCATGATAGTTGGTGGTCAAACGAGCGAGCGCGCTTTAACTACCATCGACTATCATCAACTATCATCGACTGCATGTCATGCGCCGTTTGACCAGGGCTTAAGGCCCTGATTATATGAGACCTTTACGAGACTTGAGATCAGCATGAATGTTTACATGAAACATGCAGGAAGTTTTTATTTCTTGTTTTTTGGTATGTTTCATTATTAATGTTAAATGCGGCACTACTAATAGGAATACAGCTGAAAGCGAAAAAAAAAGAAAAGGAGCGAGTTACTCGCAATTCTGAATACAACTTGACAAGATCTCCTTCGAAGTCAAGGCCTCTTCCTTCATATTCTATCTTCGATGCTTCCAGTGCTTCAATGAAATGCTCAACAATCGCATCCTTAAAAATCCAACGGATTTGATTTTCTTTGGACTTTTTTCCTGTGATCCGCCATCTTGGAATGGTCCAACAACACTCCTGTGCATGCTCAAAACAATGATCTCAGACCGGTCTCAAACCAGTTAGTGTTTACATGGTTTTGCTGTCTGTCTTTAGACCGGTCCGAGTCATTCGTGTAGGTTCAGCAACCGGAATGAGTGAAACCGGCATGAGATAATTTTTCAGATTGGCTTCATATAAATAGACTTAACAAGCATGCATCTGTATATATGGAGACCGATCTGAAGTCGTACCGGTTTAAGTTCGTACCGGTCTCATGCATGTAATCAGGGCCTAACTAAACACATATTTCGAACTCGTAGCACCCGGATGTTAACCATCTTGTTTCCAGTTTTCTCGCACCCGAACTTTGTCCGAAACCTCTTCCTTACCAGGCTTCCAGCGCCTTTTTAAACCCCCAGGAGCGGGCTATGCTTCCTTATATGGAGATGTTTGAGTACGGACCCTCGGTTTCCAAGACTTAATGAATGCTTGCTGGTGCATTTCTTGGGGCTATTCTAAAAGAAATAAGTAGGGGGAAATGACCAGAAAATATCAGAGACTACTTCAGTGTGAGGAATTCAACTTTATTTGAGATAAATATAACCTTTCTTTAGTCGAAACCCATTTTTTCTCTAGCCGGCCCATGGATCAACGTATACCTTCTCCTGTCATAAATTCGGTGGGAAACAGGTGGATTATCCTCATGGCAACTGAGCCTTTTTAAGAAAGTGTGTTTTCGAAAATAAAAATGGTTTGTTTGGTGTAAAACAGGTGTTTATCCGTTCCTTACTTAAATATAACGTTTATAATAATCTTTTAACGTTATTTTCTTGTGAAAGTTTGTCATTAACTATAGCTTTAACTCTGTAAAAGTGTTCCTTACAATTTTTATATTCATCATCTTGTTTTAATTTGACCAGATCAGAACCGGAATTGTATTAGAATCTAAGAGAAAGTCATTTCCTTAGAGCTAACGTTGTAAACAAAGATATGTTAATCACGGAACCACGCAAGCGTACTTCGCTTGACAGGTGTTAGATGATGGATGATAGGAAAATAAAAAGAGGTGTACGACAGTTTTCAGTCAGAGACAGAGAGTCACAGTTTGGTGAAAGATGAACTTTACAGAGTAAAGGACGATCACAGTTAAGAGTATTGGAATGGTTCTATTCCCCAAGAAGCCCTCCAACATTACGCGAAGTCTACCATTTGTCGCGTTTAAGGCGAAGTGATCCGCATCACGCGTGTTTGGATTTTAATTGAAGACACTGTACGACGAGCAAGGATCGTTTCGTAGAAGCAAGGTATGTAATTTTTATTAAAAATTTTCCAGTATTTGTACCACTTAAACCCGCGATCGTAAATATTCCCAGCAAACTGTCATTTGCGCCGTGACCGCTATTACGCAAGATGAGGGTCACCCCAGTGTAATAACCACAGCTGACATCACTAGTATACTGACATTTAAATCACCAGACAAGCACTGTATACTCACTGTATACTAAAGGTGGAAACAGTAGAGACGGTAGAAACGGTGTAAACAGTAGAAACGATGTCTCGGTCATTCGCCTTTTCCTTCAATTTCATTTTCCTTTTGAGCTGATTTATTGCCTTTTTAGCGAGGATTTTGGGAGCTTGGATGTAAGTGTCGGAGATGGAAGCTGAATATTTGACCTCCGTTATTCATTCCTCGCGAAGCGAGGTTAATAAATTTGTCGGGCCGAGCCGGCCCGAGCGGAGCTAAGCCGCGTGAATTCGAGCGAAAAATATATTTATATATTTCGTTGAAGGTGTCCGCACTGTTGCCTAGCAACAGTGAAAAACAAAGTATGAATGACGTCAGACTGTCTGGCGTCGTCTGGAGCAAAATTTGCATACATCGGGAAAGCTTGCGTGCCGGGTCAAATTTCAACTGCAATGTTCATCAATATTCACTGGATACAGAACTATCTCTCCAGAATCTTTTCCCTTTCTTCCAGAAATCTTCTTTTGTGAAAGATTACATTGAAGAAATAATACGTTTTGTGGCCGCAGTAAAATAATTTTCCGTGGGAAATAAATTAATCGAACACGACAGCGCTTCACGCACGTTGTTCATGTCGTCGCGTCAGAAATAGATTTTCAACCCCAAACTAGCCTGTGGAACCTCGAAAAGACCATGCTCATAAAAATAGTTGCTATGTTCAGAAACCTTTTAATCTCCTCATTTGATGCTACAATACGAGTAAAGAGGGCTTTCCACCCAGCCCCAGCTTCGCGAGGTTTTGCGAGTCACGTATTTCTAGTTATTCTTTGAATATTTCTGCCAATTATTCATTATTCTTTTAAGTTCTTGTTGGTTATTCATTATTCATAATCGCTTTAGGGTGCAAAGGATTGCCCCATACCATTTCTTCAGTTTTCGCTGGTAGTGATATATATATTTTTCTTGATGTTCTAATTCTTTCAGCACTGTTAAAATATCTGGGTTCAAACATAGTTTCGATTACCTAAGTCCTTATGCTTTGCTAAAAAAAACCGTTACAACACGATTAGTTAACCCCGTTTCCATGGCAACCAGTAGATGATACATCTGCTGATTCCTTTACTCCTAGCAAGTTTCAATACGGGTTTGTCCGAATTTTGCGTGGTGCTTTACGACCGAAGAAATTGGCGCCAAAACAGGTTGCCGTGTTTTCACTGGAATCACTTCGTGCTTCGCTGGCTTCGGTATTTATCGCACAACTTCTGCTGCTGTTTCTGTTCTGTGTTAATTCACTATTGCTGTTGTACAACATGATTGACGGAGGTGCGGGACAAGCAGTTCAACAGGCCCCGTAATCTTTCACTGGAAATAAGGGACCGAAGTTCAATGCTCAACAAGAAAATCGACTGGAAGCGCTGAAATGTTTCAAGAAGAAGTGTGGCTACATTCTTAAAAGAATCCTGGTGAATATTTCTAACGAACGGAAATATATTCTGGTACAAGATTGGCTCGGACCTGAAGGCCAAATGATCTATGATAGTCTCGACGTACGATTGGTCCGAAGACGAAGATGTAAATGACTACGATCTGTTGTGGACGAAACTGGAGCGCGCGGTAAGCAGTGAATGTAATGAAATTGTTGCTGCTGAGAAATTCAAAGACTGGGTGCAAAAACCGGCAGAGATAATTACTGCATTTATCACTGATTTGACGCTCTTGGTTAAAGACTGTAACTATACCGACGAAGATAGACAAACGAGAGACCAGTTTGTGTGTGGAATTGCTGATGATGAATTTAAGAAAATATTACTAGATAAAGGAAATGCTCTCACACGAATTGATGCTACAACAATTGGCAAAGCCTATGAAAACACGAAACAGGAGGTTCAAGAATGCTGCTCAAAACAGCTGGTCAAAGAGAGCATCAAAGCTGTGTCTAAGGAGAAGCCAAAGAAAGTCCTTATGTGTAATTACTGTGCTAATAATAAAGGGTGGCCATAGCTTTTCAGACAAAAAAATCTGCCCTGCCTGGGGTGCAGTGTAATTACTGTGCTAATAAGAAGGGTGGCCATAGCTTTTCAGACAAAAAAATCTGCCCTGCATGGGGTGCAGTGTGCCGAAAATGCAAAACCAAAAATCATATTCAAGATTCAAAGGAATGTAAACAGCGAGACAAGGCCGTCAGACAAATCGCCAACAATCAAGATCATAAAGGAAACCATTTGTGTTGAAAGTAGAAGAGGATGATGAAGAAAACTGCTATGAAGTTGTGGACAAAATTTGTGTCCTAAATCAACGCTCTGATTATAGGAAAGCTTTTGCAAACCTGCCGCTATCAAAGAACAAAATTCCTGTGACTTTACAGATAGACTCTGGTTCTACCTGTAGTATCCTTCCTGTCAATGTGTACAAAGGCATCAGTGGCGATCATGACTTAAAGGACCTAAACACCACAATTAGGCCTGTCCTTTCCCTGTATGATGAAGAAACCAAGATGCAGACCCTGGGAACAAGAAAAGTCTTTCCATTTAACCCTGCAACCAAAGAAGAAGAAGAAGAAGAAGAAGAAGCAACAATTCAGTTCAAAATTGTTGACAAGGACTTGACACCTCTACTTTTATCTCACTCTGAATCACTCAAACCTCTTGAACTCTTGCGAGAAAACATTGCTTTAGTGGTACGTGCCAAACCAAGTGTCTCTTCAACAGCCACAGATGTGCTGACGCCACACACCATGGACACCATTCTCCTCACAAAACTGCTACCCGAGATGGGTGAACGCTCCCACCATCGTGAACCAACCTTCTGCTAAGAATGGCATAAGACTCTGTATAGACAGCAGACCTCTAAACACTGCACTGAAACGCTCTGAATACCCAATTCCGACTATTGAGACTTTGCTTACTCAAATAAGCAAGGCTAAGGTGTTCACCCTGGCTGATATTAAGTCTGCTTTCTGGCATGTACCACTAGACACAGAGAGTTCCTTGCTGACCACATTTAATACCCCTCTTGGAAGAACGAAATGGAACAGAATGCCCATTGGTATCAGTGTTGCGCCAGAAGAATTCCAAAGAAGAATAGATCAGAATCTGGAGGGCCTGGAAAGGGTAAAAGCAATTGCTGACGACATCTTAGTCTGGGGTACCGGTAACACATACGAGGAGGCAATAGCCGACCACGATAAACGCCTGATAGCTTTGTTGAAGAGATGTCAACAAAAGAATATCAAACTCAACAAGGAGAAATTCCAGCTGAAGAAGACAGAATTGACATACATGGGCGTGGTACTCACAGACAAAGGAGTCAAACTTGACCCAAAAAAGCAAGATTGCATCCAGGTCTATGCGCGCCTGCTCCAACCGACAAAGAAGAAGTGAGAAGATTCCTAGGTGTTGTAACCTACCTTTCACGGTTCTCTGAAGACCTGTCAACCGAGTCAGAACCACTAAGAACATTGCTGAAGAAAGACACTGTGTTTATCTGGGAACAAAATGAGCAGAAAGCTTTTGACGAAATAAAAGCTCTCATTTCCACTGCACCACGGCCGAGATCGTCAAAGTTCAATTTGATGCCTCATCCCACGGATTAGGAGCCTGTCTTATGCAAGGTGGTCAGCCTATACAGTACGCCTCAAGAGCACTCACCGAAACTGAAAAACGTTACAGCCAAATCGAGAAAGAGATGCTGAGCATTGTATACGGCCTCACAACTTCAGAGAATGCTCTGCCGAATCATGGGATATGACTTGGAATTCAAGTACAAGGGAAAGACCTCCTTCTTGCTGACGCTCTTAGCAGGTCCCCAAAAATGAACCAGAACCGCAGCAAGATTGAACAAGAGATTGAAACCACCCGACTGCTAACTGAAGATTCACGTGACAAGCTCTTTAAGTGAGATTGCAGAAGAAACAGCCAAAGATGATGTTCTACAGTCAGTAATTCACCACATCTCCGAAGGCTGGAAAACGCGCAAGCAACACATTCCTATTAAAATACTACTATTTGGTCTGTCAGAGATGAACTGTCGTTTTGTGATCGGATTGTTTACAGGGGTGACCGTCTCGTAATCCCAGCTGCTCTGCGCAAGTCACTGCACCAAGCACACATGGGTATACACAGTCTTAGATGTGCTAGAAGATCCGCATGGTGGCCAGGAATGAACGTTCAATTGAAACAGTTCATTGCTTCATGTGAAGCCTGCAACACATTTCAGACAAAAAACCAAAAGGAAACTCTACGGAGTCATGAGATTCCAAACGGACCTTGGTCCAAAGTTGCCTCTGACATTTTCGAATGGAACAAAGAATACTATCTAGTATTAGTTGACTATTACAGCGATTGGATTGACTTTGACCTGATGAATAACCAAACCGCTGCTGAAATAATTGATCTGATACAAAAGCAGTTTGCTAGATAGGGAATACCCGATGAAATTCTAACAGACTCTGGTGCGATTTACGACTCAGCTGAATTCTCACAAGTCTGTCAACGGAAGAAAATCGGCAAGCACACCAAATCTTCCCCACAACACCACCAAAGTAATGGCAAAGCAGAGTCGGCGGTGAAGATTGCAAAATCAGTGTTGCGAAAATCTCAAGCTTCTGCTTTGAATCCATATGAAGCATTACTTGATCAGCACAACACACCCACAGTTGGCATGACCACATCTCCAAGCTAAGCCTCCAAGCCATAGACTCCTCAATCGCGAGCAAGAACTGAAATCCCTATGAAAGGAACACTATTGGTACCAAACATTGGGGAGAATGTGTTGGAAGAGAAGGCCATCAAAACCAAGAAATCTGAGATCTACTATGACCGGAACGCCAAAGATTTGAGTGAATTAAAACCTGGAGACGCCATACGAGTCAAGCCTGAGGGACTAGTCAATTGTCAGTTGTCATTGTCTTGCTTCGACGATAAAAGATATATCCTAAATAACGGTACAAGCAGCTTCGCATATAACCTGCGAACGCAGACGCATTTCCGGCTGTCGAGATGCGTTCGCAGGCTACTTCGCATATGAACATTATAAAATCTAAAAAGATATGACGTCACGACACACCTGTGTCGGTCTACACAAAACCCAAAAATTTGATTACTCATGTTCTCGGAAAAGTCCCTGTGCTATGACATCATAGACTTCATGTTTTACCGAGAATAATGTCCTGTTTTTCTAAGAATGTCACGCTATGTTAAGTTTTCCTGTTTCATTCGCTTATGTAAATATTTAAACGCACTTGATTTTCAGTTTCCATCAAATATACAATGGCTTGGTTTAAGGGAAATTTCAAATCTGCGCTAGAACCGCCATTCTCTATACTACTTCCCTTAGCTGTTGAATACTCTTTACGCTCATAATATTACAACACTCACGCAAAGGTCACGGTCTATAGCTCTGATGGAGCTTAGGTAACCTCTGGTGTGTTGTGGTGAATAGTAGTGCACAGTCGGCTCTCTACCATCTTGAGACAGCAAACTTCCGCTTGGCGTCGGCTGCAGGGCATAACTAGCATAAAACTAGGATATATTTGACTCGCATAAAACTAGGATATTTGTAACGGGATTCTGCGTTGGATTTGTTGCCGCTCGATCATTTTGAGTTCGGATTTTTTGCTCCTCAGAAGGGCCTTCCGAACTGGACTGTGACGCCGTGTCTTTCTCGTAGGAGTAGGAAGCGATAACACGCTAAAGTGGCCTCAGATTAGCAAAAGAAGCAAGCAGACAATAATCAATACGCCGTAGAAGCAAGGTACGTCATTTTTATTAAGAATTTTACAGTATTTATAATAATAATAATAATAATAATAATAATAATAATAATAATAATAATAATAGTAATAATAATAATTTATTTATTTATTTACTTCTATTGCGCTAACATAGTAAGATGCTCACACGCGCATCAAACACTTTAAAGTGATAATACTAACCACCTGATCCCGCGATCCCGCGATCTCATATTTGCACCGTGAACGCGATTACGCAGTCGATGATCATCGCTCACAAGTCACAACTTGAACTTGGGCCGCCTGTGGTTATTTTACGCCCCTGAAACGTCGAGAGAAATGGCCGAATTGGGTAGGGAATCATCAAGTTTTGTTTCGAGTTCGAGTTGGATTTGTTGAAGTCAATGATTAAGCCAATAATTAGCAATATTAAAAATCCGAGATTAGTCAACGTTACTTCCTTGGTATGTGTTCATAACTGTATCAATCTCTGATTATTCAAATCAATAGATCGTTAGCTGATAATATAATTTTTGCTTTTTCATTTCGGTACTTCTGCAACGCGCGCAAACATGCTTTTCTCTCAAGACAAAGGTTTAAGGCAAAACCAAAGATATGCATGTACCTGTGTTGCTAGTAGAAACTATATAGGCTTTTTCTGTTTGGAGTTACTGCTGCGCTCACTTGGATACCTAACGGAAATCGAACCTATGCAAATATTCATCCGCAAACAAGCTATTTTTGTTGGGGGTGGGAGTTAGGTGGGTGGTGGAGGGGGGGAAGGGCGGTAGGGACGATACCACTTCCCCGGTAAGTGCTTTATCGAAGGCCAAGACAATGTTAAAGAATTAAATGTTATCTAAAGGAAATATACGGGGCTATAACGTCCTCGTTTCGAAACGTTGAGGCAACATTTCACAGAACGAGATAAAGTTTAAAAACTCTAATATTATTGGAAAATCTGAGGCGATTGACCCTCAGACAGTCGCACGTGAACGAAGGCAACAGAAAGAAGTTAATTAACTAACTGCTTCAAACTTTAACTATCTAAGTTAAAATGATTTTATCTTCTAAAAATTTTTAGGTAATATTATAGAACATAATATTGTTATTATAAATTGAACTGTTGCGTTTTCGGGATAATTATCAATCAATTAGCGTCACGCCACTTTCACTTTCGAATCCGGCCACTTTCTGAACAGAGATCAGTGAAAATTGGTTTTGTTGTTGTTGTTGTTGTTGTTGTACACCACTTATAGATCGTTGGATCATGGTTAGTATCTACATTTTGCAGAAAAAAAAAAATAATCGTATACATGCTATCCTTCATTTGTGGAAGGAGGGTGATGGGTGTTCCCATGTGAAAGGGGCGAGGATGCTCGTCGTCTCGCTTACGGGTGTAAAATCACGGATTTTGGTCTTACTTAAGACGAAGCGCAAATCTTTCTCGCTGTAATTTGGGGTTGCACGTGAAGATACAAACCACAGAAATAAAACGCCATGATACCCCTCGAATAAATAAATAAAGCTCGAGCCTCACCCAGTTTGGGCTCTTTTAATTCAGTTTTAAATTTGGGAGCATCCACGCTCCTTTCACATGGGAGTACTTCGAGCGGGCGCCTTCGCGTTTGAAAATACCGAAGAATTTTATTTATTTATTTATTTATTTATTTATTTAATTATTTATTTATTTATATATTTATTGTATTTTTATAGTAGTCCAACTCGAAATCCAACTCGAAGTCCAACTCGAACTCGAATCCCAACTCGATGATTCCGGATTCCGTTAAAGGCTGTATGTTGTATGTGATAATGGAATGATCAACAGTTGTTAATGCTGTGATCACAAGCGTGATCACACCAGTGATTACAGTACAGTCGAACCTCCACTAACGGCCACCTCTCCACAACGGCCACCTCTCTACAACGGCCACATTTTTTTGTCCCGGCGGACAGTCCATACATTAGCTCTTCTTTAAACCTCTCTATAACGGCCACCTCTCTACAACGGAAACGGCCACTAAAGTGCGTCCCCGGCCAACTGCCAAAATAACCTCTAGACAACGGCCAGTACAATTCTTTTTTGTAAAAACCTTTTTTTTTTATAAACTGATGCTGTAATCGACATTTGTCCTCGGAACATTACGTTTCTGTATCCATTTTAATGATATACGTATTTTGGTTGAGTTCCATTTATATGCTGAAGTAAGCATAAATTGTCTACAATAATATAGCGAATGTTGCGAACCTTGCTCGTTTCGTCTTCGTCATTTTGATTCAAAACATTTTTTACGTCTTATTGTGTATTTTATCTGTATATATCTTATTTAATGTACTGGCTACAGCAAGCATGAACTTGGCACAATGAACATGTTGTACTTCCCGAAAACAAAAGGTGTCATATTATACCCCTACCTCCCCATAACGGCCACCTCTCCACAACGGCCACTTTTTTCTGTCCCCAAGGTGGCCGTTGTGGAGAGGTTCAACTGTACTAACATTACGTGTGATCACAACCTGTAATCAACTTGGCATCACATCCATGATCACATCTGTGATAACATGTAAACGTTTTTACGTGTGATCACGGTGTGATCACAATGTATTTTTACTGTAAAGCAGATCACACGCAATGGAGGAAGATAATGAAGAAACAAAAGGACTTACTGAAGAAAAACTTCTAAGATTTACTACGGATCATTTGTCAAAGAACCAGCCCAAAAATCCCAGCGAACGCAAAGATCACACATCTATCAAAAAAGTGAAGGTAAGTTATGGAACATGCAAGTCGTTTATTTGTTCAGTTTCGTTTCCTTGATATGAATTTGACTATCATCTAGCTCAGTCTGCAATTGTTATTGTAACCTGCGTGTCTCACTGCCTTTTTTTTTTTTTTCTCTGATTAATCATAGTTTAATAAACGCAATAAGAAAGAGGCGGTCGAAAAGTCATTCAGTCAAAAACTCCAAACTTCCCTCTGGGATGGCGAAGGAGTTGGTAGCAAACAAGCAACTGGTAGCCAGAAACTCCGAAGTCAGACACGTGGGGCAGCTGTTACGGGTATTGATATGCACGCGCGTCTAAAAGAATTTATAAAGAAAAGGCAAAGGAAAGAAAACACTGACGCTGATGACCTAAAACGAGCAAAAGAGCTTGCTAGAAAAATAGAGGAAGGATTTGATTGCAAAATTGTGGATTCCGAGGTTAGAATACTAGGTTTTGCCAGCAATGCACAAATAAAAGATTTCTGGAGCGGACAGATCGATGCTATTGGCCAGATGACTAAAGACGGAAGAGTTATAGTTATTGAACTAGCGACATACACGGGTGATGATCCTGAAAAGTCGTTTTGGAATTCACCAAGTAATTATGGAAATAAACTGCATCAGACCTTTGTCTACAAGACACTTCTTGATGTTTATTTGAGCGATTTCTTTAAGGACATAAAGATACCTCCAGTGGGTATAATGATCGTGGCTATGAGACAAAACACTAATGACATTGATGCACGCTTATGCTTGGATTTTGAACAGCTACGGAATGAGGTTTTTTTCGAGAAAATCGAAAAATTTACTTGGCTTATCCATTCATCCAGTCAAGAAGAACAGAACAAGGTACGTATTTATTACCAAAACACACTTTGTTGTAGTTGAGAGTATAGCCAGTTATTGTTGAGATCATATGCTGCCACCATCTTGGATGGTATTGGCGAACGCAACCTGACTCATCCCCCACGCTATGTATACAACCTGACACGGGCCCCACTTGGTAGTTTTAGCGATCTACTTTTACTTCTACTACGCTGAAAACTCTGCGGACACGACTCTCAGTGAGAACTGAATTGAACAGGAATATAATGCCCGCGAATTAGAGAAGAGAATTAATGCCCCTTTAAATTGGAGCAACTCTTGGTATCGTGATCATAGTGACGAGTGGGTTCGACAGCGCTTAGCTTCTTGGCTTTCTCTCTTCCACTTTTAAGCTCTAACAAGGAGATTTCAAGGTATCACGAATGAAGAACCGATCAAGAAAGTGAACCGTTTCATAGTGCGAACACAAGAAAAGTCCGCTAGGTCGTCAACGGTGACATCACCATTGTGTTAAGCCGACGATCAGCCGACAAAATACGACCTCGCTGCCAAGAAGGAGGACCAAAAATTACTTTTCAACTTATGATATCTCTAAAACGTCGGGACATGTTTATTTCGATCTTTATGTAAATTTATCACTAAAAGTCGCTAAAATGCTGGGAGGTAGATTAAAATTTTGTTGTTTATTTTTATCTTTGCCGCAGACGAAAACAGAAGGGAAACTGAAGGAGGATCAAGACGCCATAAGGAAGACAGTGGAGAACAGAATGACTGAAAGTGACGCCAAAAATCTGCTGGTAATAACACTGTCTGTGTTGGGCGTTTTGGATGTAAGTATAACGTTGAGGTATTGCTTATGCAAGTTGATTGTAGAGCCAAGCTAGAATAGATACTCGGCCGAATTAATTGTACGTTACAAACTGAACTCATTACCTGTATCCAAATTTCGTAAGCAAATTTTTCGTTTACTGAGTTCATAAGTAGTATCTCAGGCACATAGCTAGGGGCCCTCAAATATATTATCTCACAAAAAAAGTATAGTAAAAGATTGATCCCCTTTGCTGTAGTTCGCATCTATTCTACGAGCAGCGACCATTTTGAAAATATTCAGGCTAGGACAAAAGTCTATCAAGTCGAATAGGAAACCTAGTTATAAGTTTCACAAAATTCTCCTGGAACAACAGGAGAAAGGTTTCATGTAACGCTCTCAAAGGGAGAACGAACTACCACCGCTTATCAGCTTCAAGCTCAAGTTTTCCAGGAGACAGAGAAAAATCTTGAAAAAAATCCGAATTTCGTAAAGCTTCGTAAGTTACAACGATCTCCATGGCTAGTAAACTTTTGACCATCTATAGCCCAAGACAGTTGTTCACGGACAACAAAACTGAACTTTTATTTAACTCTAGGGAGCAAAGTTGAACGATCAGTTTGGTTTTCTTCTGCTCCGCGCTAAAAGAATTACAGAAACGGTGACAAATCATCCTAAGGGAAATGGTATTTCATTTAGTTTTCAACCGTTAGTGAACCAGTTTTACCTTGCATTTTACTATAGTGAATATTCCATAAGTGTCGCTATTATTGATGTTGCAACCTTCATACACATCCGTTCATGCTGAGAGTGTGCTTACTCTGCTGTCTGAGAATGATCGTGCCCTGGTGCGCAAATACTTGCCGCAATTGCTTGACAGGTTAGATTTGAACATTGTATCATGTAATATTAACCTATTCCGATGAGTATACGGCCGTTAGGCCAATAAAATTTTTTAATTGTGTAGCTCTCGTGAGTCCCCTGTAGCTCAGTGCTAGAGCATCCGAAATAGTAATGGAAGGTCCTAGGTTGGAAATCCTGTTCGGAGAAATCCGATTTCCTTTTTCGAGTATGCCAGTGTGTCACTCAGTGAATAATACATCCTCTCTGTGGGTAATTTTTCCTGTTACTTTCCAGGTAACCCGAGTTTCATTTCCTCCTTGATGATTGGGATTACATTTGAACGAAAAAAAGTTTACACTCTTTTAGGCTTATATGAGCAAAAGCATGCTCAGAAACAGTTTTTCAGTTAATGATTGAATCGGATTTCAAGATGTATTCGACGCGGTGACCTTTGATTTCAGGTTGAGGTAGACGCTTTTTAAACTGACAAAACTAGCGTCCAGGTCAGCGCGCTCACAAAGTTGGCTGTGTCCCTTTAAAATAAAGCATCATTTTTATTAAATTGCGCATATGCCACGCATCGACTTTCAAATCTAGCAATATGCAGGATGTTTGTCCCATGAACCTAGTTTGATGGCCTAAATTACTGCCTTCGAGCAAATTGTTTGTTTTTTTCGGGACAAGATAGTTCAACGTTATCTCGACGTCTTCCTCGGTTGTTTGATCTTGTTAATCGGTCACGTGATTATTCATCACGTGACCACTGTATAGCGCCGTATATAATTGGACCACGCCCAGAGTCAAGTGATCAGAGACATAAAACTGAGGAAAAGCCAGTCAGAATATTTTTTTGTCCAGAATTCCATGCGAGCCCTTTGAGGAAACATAAGCATGCGTTTTGCTTTACGGTGGAAATGTGAGGATTAAAAATTTGCTCTTGACCAGTGTTTTTTTTTCGCTTTTGATCAGTGTAGTTTAGGCGAAGTATAATAATTTTAATTTTTGATATGTAGAATTTTAGAACTCTTAACCAGGAGAAACAACAAAAATCTTGAGGTCCCATAAGTTAACTTTTTTTTTTTTTTTTAATTATTATTAAGCTGCCTGCTGGTAACTACCACGTTTTACTTGATTGGTGGTAACATGTTCTAGATGTGATGATTATTAAAAGGATATCTAATGTGTTGAAGAATGCGCGTTATCCCAAGCGTGTGAAGGCATGGCTTAAGCCAGCTAGTTAAAACAATTTTAACTATGCAGAAATTTATTGAAAGACCACCAAACTTGATAATAAAACAGACCTTAAAATACTTCTGCCTTCGGGTCTTGAAAAGATATGTAGCGTGACGTAACGGATTATTTAGCAAAACGGGTCACATGACTTATTTATAGGAAGGAAGTTTACAATAGTTTATCGTTAGAGATCCGTAACCTTAACTCCAGAGTCTTATTTAGGCAAAAAGTCAACGAACATTGTTATTTGTAATTTTTTTTTATAGTATCACTTTTTACCGCTGTATTTTCTGCTTGCACACTTTACATTTTTAGTTTTTACAGGACCCCTTTGATAACAATACTGTTTGTACTGATTGGTTTATTCCTGTTTAAATATTCGTTTATTATTAATGATTATTATTATTATTATTATCATTATTACTATTATTATTATTATTATTCCTAATAAATTTGAAACTCGTCTTTAAAGTCACGATTATGATTTCCTTGGCTCGCACTCGCCCGTTTTGTGGTATAAATGTTTTGCAAAGGAATACAAACGATCTCATGTTGACGAGGTGTGAGTCCATCTTGTTTACAAAAAGGAGTTTTGAAATATCCAAAGAGGACAAGAAACAACGTATTTTACTGTTAGGCAAAATAGTTTCACTTGTCAATTCCAGCGTAAATAAAGAAAACCCCACTTTTTCCAAGCATTCTGCATTAAACGATCACAACAAAAATGTTACATATATCCATGAGATTCTCATATATTGCATCTTGTGTTAAAAGTTACTATGTAGACAAATTTATCAATATTCCCAGGCCGGAAACCTGTATAAAACAGTTCATAAAATAAAAAATTGCTAAAGTTTTTGAGTAAGTGAACCATATTATGGCAATACCAGGAAGGCCTTAATTCCAAATTAATTAGCTCATTTTACTAGTTGCCGACCGCCTATGCTATTCTAGAAACTGGCAAATCAAATGTTCTTCTCAATTATCTTTTTAGGAAAGGCTCGCCAAAAAAAGACAGCAAAAAGCTTTTAGAAGAAAGAGCGAAACTTCGTAGACTTCGCTTACGTAAGGACGTTCCTGGTGATGGCAACTGTTTGTTTCACGCAGTGGAAGACCAACTAAACCGTTTGGGGCAAGATGGCTACGACCATTTTAAGCTCAGAGCTCTTGTTGTTGAAACGCTACCCAAGGTACGTAATTTGTAATAGGCCGCCTAGTGTCGCTTTTATTTGGCTTATTTTTCAGCGGGGAGGAATGGGGAGACGTAAGCCACAGCTCCATTTCTACGTGTAGGAACATTCCCACCTTTGTGAGGCTTGGGCAGCTAAAAAATAGATGAAAATAGTGAAGCTATTAGAAGCGTTCAGATCTTATAGGATGTGCTCCCGGCATTAAGGCTAATTTAGGGCCTCCACAGACGAGCTCGAGGCAAATTGTTGTCGATACTGACCTTTTGGTAGGCTGGCGACAACAAGAAATTATCGATTAAAAAAAAAACGTCTCGTGTGTGAACCAATTATCGACAACAATTGGTGAAAAATAAAGTCGCCTGCATTACAAAGCAGTTTCCTTCAGGAAAACTACTTTAGTTGTAGTGCTGTCTCAGGACTGCCTCTACCTCCGCCCTACATAGGCGGCGGTAGAGGAATAGGCCTTATCACGGTTTTCGACGCCATTTTGACGAGTAGGCAAACAGGCTTGAAGTAACAGTGTTTGTATGGAAATCCGATGTCAAATAATTTTCAGAAAACCTCGCTTCTGAAAAATTCGTGAATTGGAAACTTTCGGCACTAGGAAAAGGATTTTAAGAAAGAAAAGTGGAGGGATGTAGCTTTGCCAGAAAGCGCCCTGTCGTGTTTTGAACTTTCCATACCGAACTAGCCGTGAACTGCTACTAAAAATAGTTCGCGGGAAAAAACGAATACAGGGAAATGTATGGAAAGTTCAAAACACGATCCCTCCAATTTTTTCCTGAAAATCCTTTTGTTAGTGCCAAAAGTTTTCAATTCATGAATTTTTCAGAAGCAATGTTTTATGAAAATTATCTGACATCGGATTTCCATACAAACACTGTTATTTCAAACCGTGATAAGGCCTATTCCTGAGACAGGGCTACTTTAGTTCTCGATAAACGCAGCAGTTTCGTTATCGACAACTTGCTTTCTCTCGTCTGTGAATATTACTCAAGTCTATTTAGAATAATAATAGTTGGCAATGAAGTTGTCTGCTGAAAATAATTTACCCCGTCTGTGGAGGCCCTTGCACTCGGTCTGATTATATAGTAGGGTCAGTCGCACGGGCCAATTTACACGTTACGATTTGTCGGCTTATTTCCTTTTTTCCTGGTTTTATTTAGCGCAGGGTGAAAATCGAGCAGATAAAAAATATATATATATACGGCACTGCTAAAATTTTTTAACACATGTGCAATGAACAACTTATCGTAATGAACGAAAAGTCACTCGCTTGGTCGTTCCATCGTTCCATCTTTTCATCGGTCGGTCCGTGGGCTGTAACTGACTTTCAGCAAATTTAGGGTACTTTCACAATACGGCTTGCGGTTGCTGAAATAGCCTAACAAACACTCGACCGGTAAAAAATAGAATTTTGGGGATTCTGAAAATCTCAATGCAATGAACTGCGTGCGCAAGCTCTCGAACGAGAACGGACTTCGCATGAATTTTTAAATGCTGGAATGGAGAACGCTAAATTTCGGTTAATATTGTTTTCAGTACGGTAAAATATTACCTTTCAGTTTGGGAAGAAAAAAAAAGTCAGTGCGGAAGGAAAAAAAATGAACACAGAACATGCTCATTACGCGAGTCGATCCCTGGATCTACATATTACAGGCCTGAGGACTTTTCCGCGACACCAACCCAAACAACGTCACTTTCCAAACGTTGGGAAAAAAATGACGACCCCATCTATTGAACCGCTGATTAGGACGGCCACAACGGTGTTTCTTTACTACATTAGGGAGCAACTGGTAATCATACTCTAGGTAACAAAATTAAAGAAGCAAATCACTTCAGATATAATCCGAAACATATATTTCATTCACCTGTTCAATTCAGGAAAATGCTCAAAGGGTACTTTGATTATAAATCGGGCCGATTTTCTTGGGCCAAATCTGCTCGATTATTGGTTCTTTGCCTAACCACTCTTACGAAGACATGGCAGTCTGTGGCATTTTCTTCATTATGGTAACACAGAAACCAAACCCCTCGGACTAAATTAACAAACGTTTTTCATTCGACTAATTTATTTTTGTTTTCCACGTTACCATGCTCCCACCAATAGCGCATCTCCATTGCCAAGCACAAACAACCACAATTCTTTGATTCGCTCTGGCGAAAGGATAACGCTTAGTACTTGAATCTCTTTACGGTGGCCAATTTACCTTTAGTTATCAACTGTTTGATAAATCAAACATTTGTTACTACTCCTCACCGACGCAGCACCACAGTTTTTTTAGGAACTGACCCCTGTTTTATGTTTAAGAAGCTTGCGTAGTTTGGTCTCAGCTGGACTTGGACAATGAACCGATTTGGAATTGCTTGGGCTATTAGGCCACGGCTCTAGGAAATACTAAAAGCAGTAGAAGAAATATCTCGAAAGAAAGGATAGACCTGCGATATACGTTACTGATTATAGTACTTCATCTACAGGCTTCAATTATACAATGATGCCGAGTTTTCTTCGCTGATGAGTCAGTAATAAATGACAGTTACGTCTCAGCTTCGTTTTTGTGTTGCTCTCGATCGACAGGTAATTAAAGTGACGGAGAATAGTAAAAAAAAAAAAAAAAAAAAAAATGGAATTTAACAAAGCTATTAAGAAACAAGTCAGTTATCAAAGAATGCCTTTTCCAGAACCTTAGCTTCACCCCACTCAAACGAAAACAAACAAAAAACATGCCATGAAAAATTGAAAGAGAACTGAGAGAAAAAAAAATTATTAAACCCTATAGGTGAACGCGTTGTTTTCAGCTGCTCGAACAATACTTTAGTTAGTTCAGGTACCAAGACATGTACAGCTGAAATACGAAAGGAACAACGGGAGAGGTAACGGGTGCGATTGCTAAATAGCCACGAGGGACATGCCATTATTTCTGATGGTTCTAAAATGAAATTGCCACAAAGGAGGACGCCCGCCACTCAATTGTTATTGACTCAAAGTCACTAACAGTCATCAGGAAAAGTAGAGCAGTAAACACTAAACGAAAACCAACTCTTGCATTCACAGAACCCGAATTTCACCTCACGTTTCAATAACGAAAATGATTTAAAGGAATATCAGCGAAAAATGAGCAGAGATAAAGAGTTCGGAGGCAATGAAGAGATTGTAGCCCTGGCTTCTGCTCTTGATATGACGATAAGGGTTTTAACGCCTTACAGGGAGTATACCTTTCCACCTGATCAAAAGGGTCCACTGATAGATGAGATTCTCCTAGGACACGACGGCGTGAACCACTACTATAGTTTGGAGCCAGGTAAGCGTCAAAAATCATGCAATGAAATATACGTTAGATAACTGAGCGTAGTCGTCAAGGATTGCTATGAAACAAATTTAAAATGTTATTCTCACCTTCACAGAGAAAAACAGCCTCCCAGGCAAGCAGAAAAACAAACAAAATTAAAACAAGAAGCTGTTTCCAGCTTATACTCGGGCCATATTTGACTGTGTGGTGCGTAAAGCCTACAATCTTTTAACAGTGATAACCTCCAGCATCGCCAATTCCCCCAAATAGATAGCCTGCGAGCAAACTCTCTTGGGGGTGGATCCTCTTTCCCCCTATCGCCCCCCACCCCCAAGAGAGCTTGCTCTCAGGCTACCAAATGGATAGATACAGACATATAGTGAGGCAATAAGTAACCACCAGATAGAATTGCATTTCTTGCAGTCAGAATGAAAAACAGGGGAAAACGACATTTCTCATACGAATGCTTTTTATAATCCGCGGGCTTTAATCCTTACGTTTTCACCATTCGTTTAGAGACAGAAACCATTCGTACGGTTCTAATATGTATGTGACGCTGGGTCAATGACGGATCGGGATTTTCGGTATGATCTAGACCCGGGAGGGTACTCCCTTATGTGACCTTAGCGGGGACGTGCGGCCCGATAGGGTATGCATGGTTTTCAGCGGGTGTTTTGTCTTGAACGGGGTATCTATTTTATCACTTTCTGTTTTAAACAGGGTATCCCTACATGACCTAATGGCTTAAACAGATTGTGATTGCCAATGCATTAAATTACAGTAAGAAACTAGTGTATTCTTATTTCATTCTAGTTCTAAACAGGGTGAGATTTTGGGTTAAATGTCTTAGAAAGGGCCTTAAAATTTTGAATTCTGTCTTAAACGGGATAGTGAAATCGGAGAATTGTGTCTCAAACAGGGTCAGGGTTTGAACGCCCGGGCCGCACCTCTCTACCCAAGCATCTGTTGAGTACCCCCCCCCCCCCCCGGGATCTAGAGTAACGTTACGCATCACGCGTACGTTCATATCCTTGTACGTTTTTCAATGTTTCGCTGTTTATATTTTTGAATGAAATTCAGAGGAAAGCATTTGTTATTCACCTTTCATTTGAAGACAGGAACCGTTTCTACATTGATTGTTTTTCTATAGTAAACGTGAGACATATCTTGGCCCGCGAGGTCATAGACTGATTTAGTTGCCAAACTTTCGGTTAAACAAAACTAACCTTGAGGCACTCAGGTTAGCCTAAAAAACACTCCAGTTAGCCTAAAGAGCACTCCAGTTAGCCTAAATAGCACTTAGGTTAGCTTAACGGTTAGCAGTTTATGTTGGGGTTGTTCATGCCTCGCATGCCTCGCACGTCTGGCTCGCATATTGTAAGCACTCCTTACGGCCCGAAAACAAAGAACGCGACCGAGAATTTAAAGAATTTGATAACACGACAGAAAACGTAACTCGTACCAGCCGAGTACAAAAAACGAGACCGAGAACAATAACTCGTGGCCCGAAGTCTTATCTCTCGGCCCATCGCGACCCCAAAAAGAAAAAAGAATTTGATAATGCTACCAAGACCTTAACTCGGTCCGCCTTACGGCTCGAGTAATAAAACAAAAAAAGAATAAAAACAGAAACAAAACATTGTATGTACGTCTCAGTCACTGTCCTACCATTCAAAGCATTCTCGTTAAACGCTGGCCATTTGATTTTAGTTGCGAAGGCTGCAGTACCAAGGCTGAAATGAATGTATCAGTTCCAAATGTTCAAGAAACATTTTAAGATACAGAAAACGCCAGATAATAGTATAATCAACGAATATACACTTTTTAGCTATGGAGGAAGATGATGATGACGATGACGGTAAAAATTGTGATGACGATGATGATGATGATGATGACGGCGGCGGTAATGACGGTGATGATTGTGATGGTAACCGCGATGTTTATAGCGACGAAAAAGATGAAGGTCAAGCTGTGAGTTCTATGCTGTAAATAATGCTGAGTTAAAAACGTAACGCTATGATTTTCCAATCTATAACAATGCCGTTAAATTTTTATCAACAACTTAAAAGATTACATGTGATTTGCAATTGGACCTTTGTTATTATTTTTTTCGGTGGGAAGGGAAGTGGCCATATTGGAGGGCTTGTATTGACCTCTCCGATTTAATGAAATGTGGATTGATGAAATACTGTTGGTACCAATTGTGTTCTGGTATTGGCATTGTTCCTTATCATTTCCATTGTTATTAGTTCTGGCTTCTTTAACTGGTGATCGTCAGAAACTGCCCACAATGGGTTATGAAAGTACCGAAGGCACCTCCAGCATCACGAGTTTTCTTTTTCAGTATAGAGCAACAACAACAAAAAAAGTGCTATCCATTCCCTCTCTCTTAAGGCCTTTCTCCAGTATTTTCAGTATCCGCCGATTTATAAAGCCAGTTTTTGACATGTCACACACCCCCAGGAGTGTCAGCTTGCTTGTATTTCAAGTTTGATTAGGTTCCGATGCATGGGGAGCCAATTAACACTAACCATGATACCACCCTAATATAATTGAGGCCGGATATAACTTATCTTTCGGTTCTATTCTGTTGCTGAAAACCAGGATCAGCACTAACCAAGGGTCTAAGGGTCTAATTGATAGGTCACCTAGCAATCAACCCCCGGGAGGACTCCCATATAAAAGTGACGGGGGTGATCGTTGTTACTCTTGTATGGGAGTCCCCCCGGGCAATAAAATAAAATTTGTCAAAACAGACAAAATGGCGGAAACCACTCATTAACTTTGCCCTCAACAAACTGAGACAAACAGTTTATATTAACAATAGCAATAGTTCCTCTTCACGACTCAAACATATAGAAATACTTGTATCAGAACAAGGTTACCCTCAGCCTCACCTCCAATCCAAGGCCAGCTCACTAGGCTTACAACTATTAAGTGGGTTATTGACCTCATCACGATCATTATAGCTTCGCTCCTCATCATCACCACTATTATAACTACCAATAACGAAAGTGAAGCCGATTGCACAAATTATAGACGCCGTAATACCCGGTGAAAGCTTCGTTCCCTTTCTGATTCTCATTGTGTTAATCTATTCCGGTTCTCACTAAGGTAACTTGTCAATGTGGCCACAAAAAAGGTGAGGGAGAGTGCCCTTGCAAAGCTGCTGAACAAAAATGTTGGGAGCAATGTAGCTGCAATGCGGAGAAATGCCAAAACAGGGTGAGTGTGTCTTAATTTTGCCTACTCCTTAGCATTTGACCTCAGAAGAATCACTATTGCCGTGTTTATCATCATCATCATCATCATCATCATCATCATCATCATCATCGTCATCGTCATCGTCATTATCATCATCATCATCATCATCATCATCATTATCATCATCATCGTCATAATCATCATCATCACCGAGCCAATTAGCACTAGCGATTATACCACCTCACCTCAATATAATCGAGGCCGGATATAATTTATCTTTCGGTTCTATTCTGTTGCTGAAACCAGGATCAGCACTAACCAAGGGTCTAAGGGTCTAATTGATAGGTCACCTAGCAATCAACCTCAAGAAAGACACCTACATAATAGTGACTGGGGTGATCGTCTTACTTTTAAGGGGTTATAATTTATTAGTGGTTTGGTACCCCTTTGTGGGCTAAAATCTAAAATGACGCCTGTCAGAGATATGGTGGTACCTTTAAGGGTATTGAACTGGAAAATATGAGAGGAAGTCAATGTCAGTCAACTGATTTGGTACCTCTTATGGATAAAATTTATCAGACCCCCCACCCCTTCCCCCCGCACAAAAAAGATTCCTGGTACTTTTTAGGGCTTCTTTCAAAATTTCCGACGATCGCCTCAGTCACTCTTGTATGGGAGTCCCCCCGGGCAATAAAATAAAATTTGTCAAAACAGACAAAATAGCGGAAACCACTCATTAACTTCGCCTTCAACAACCCGAGACAAACAGTTTATATTAACAATAGCAATAGTTCCTCTTCACGACTCAAACATATAGAAATACTTGTATCAGAACAAGGTCACCTTCGGCCTTACTTCCAATCCAAGGCCAGCTCACTAGGCTTACAACTATTAAGTGGGTTATTGACCTCATCACGATCATTATAGCTTCGCTCCTCATCATCACCACTATTATAATTACCGATAACGAAAGTGAAGCCGATTGCACAAATTATAGGCGCCGTAATACCCGGTGAAAGCTTCGTTCCCTTTCTGATTTTCATTGTGTTAATCTAATTTTGGTTATATTAAGGTAACTTGTCAATGTGGCCCTAACAAAAAGTGCGCCTACAAAAAAGGTGTAAGAGTTTGCTCTTGCAAAGCTGCTGCACGCGAATGTTGGGAGCAATGTAACTGCAATGCGGAGAAATGCCAAAACAGGGTGAGTGTGTCTTTATTTTGCCTACTCCTTAGCATTTGACCTCACAAGAATCACTATTGCCGTGTTTATCATCATCATCATCATCATCATCATCATCATCATCATCATCATCATCATCATCATCATCATCATCGTCATCATCATCACCGAAAATAACAAGGAAGGTTGCATATATTACAAGCATTTCAATGGCTAGTGAAAGCTACGTTATTACACCAAAGAAAATCACGTTGTAATTAATATTAAGGAGATTTAGCAAAGACAACGTAACGCCAAAGATGACAGCGCGCGCACGGATTAAAACCGAGAAGGACTAGGTCGAGAGCTTTAGCTAAACGAGAACTTTTTCCTTCTGTTTAACACAAAACGCGTTGCGAATTTTTACATCCTGACGTGTAATATAGTGTAGAAAAAAATTTTGGCAGACTTTTTCAAATCGCGTGTTTATCTCTGCTCTCGTCATGCTGTCGCAACACGAAGAAAATTTTCATCTTCATGTCATGGCTCACGGTCGGCTTACTGCTTAGAGCTGTTCGTAAGGCCTTAATTTTTGCAAATGCCGAAGACATTATTAATGATGAAGATTTTGTTCTCTTGTACGATGCTTATGCATCAAAACCGGTTTTTCCTTATTTGGAAGTTTTACAAGTTTGATCCAAACTGAACTGATACAGAGTGCCGAACAGAGTTGAGATTTGATAAAGACGACTTAGAGTTGCTATCAGATTGTCTTCAGATTCAGCAACAGCTTGCCATGCTTTCCGACACTCTCGACTTCCCAACTTCCAATGGAACACACCCTCCGCAGCTATGGTGGTAAGCATGATCATATCTTTTTGGTCCGTCCATACCGTGACAGATCTAAGATAGAAAAGGTTTAAGTTATAAATTATTTTATAGTTATTATAAAAGATAATTTTAATTGTTACATAAATTATTATGAGTTAGTTATAGCAAAGGTTCAAGATCGAAAGGCTCACATAAATCCCCAGGGCACATGATTTCATCGTTGTAAATTAAAATTGTAAATCTTTACTGATATTCTGTATAAGAAATTCACAGGTGTCTGAAATCTTATACAAACGAAATAGTTGTATTTTTACACATAATTTAATGATGAACGAAAAAATGTTTCAAGAAAACAGAACTCTGCCTCTTATATGTGTAAAATATCGGTAAACAACATTAATACTAAATATGTATGACAACATAAGATCAATATAAGGTGATGAGCGGTTTAAGGAAAAGAAGCAAGTCAAGGCAACCAACAGACTGCGAGCAGCCCTTATTTTTCTTCAGAGATAGTGGGGCGAGTGCAGTGCAGTGCATTTGTTTCAGTGGACCTTTGAGCGTGCATTTGTTTTCAATCGTCAATCGAAATAAAAGTAAGTGCAAAGTTGCGTTGACATAAAACAATTGTTTCATTAGTGATTCTGTACATGCTGCTTCTTCTGTTCAGTTGTTTCGTCCATTTGTAAAGCAATTACATGTTAAGTCCTTGAAAGCAAAGTGAAATAAAGTTAAATTTATTCAGGCTGAAGTTAGCCGCCAATTCACTGCCAATTCATTGGCTGCCAATTCACCGTTTAAAAGTGTGCTGCCAATTCGTTTTCTTTTACCATTTTAAAGAAACTCTATTAGCCGTTATCAAGCCTTCCCTCTATCATTATCGAAAATACCAATTTCGCACAACTGCAGCTTTCGAACACAAATGTGCACCAAACTTAAGTTGAGTACGAACTTGGTACAAAGTATCTCACCACGTAATAAAATGCAAACTGTCTACCTTAATAACTCATGAACTATGTAAAATGTAATGTAAAAGGACATATCATGTAAAACTACACTTCACTGTCATCAGCGTACGGGGCGGGGGGGCTGGGGGGGCTGCAGCCCCCCCCCTCCCCCCTGTCGGAAAAAAAAAATAGTATTATTCGGGCAAAACGGATGTACCGTTAGGGCAAAGACATAGTAAAAAATATTTTATTTTTTAATAACTTGATTTGGGCCGTGCTAGAGCAAGTCCCGAGGATAATGGAAGGCGTGGTCACTTTATCAAAGGATCGCGATCTCAAGACCTACAACGAAAGTAATTCGCTTCGCCACTCAATTTGTGACTTTAAGTTTGTTTATGGCTTGATGGTTTTGAAGCTCATCTTATCCAACACTGATACTGATTTGAGTAGATATCTACAGGGAGAACAGATGGATGTCATCACTGCCAAGAAGACTGCTGATGCTGTCGTTAAGACACTGAGCAATTGTCGCAATGAAGAGAGCTTCACTCAGATGTGGTCACATGCTGATGTTATAGCGCAAAAAATCTGGCCCCAGTTGTTCCAAGGCCGGATAACTTTATCCGGTGGATAAGGCGCTTTTCAGGGTCTAAAAAATACTTCACGTTAAATGTTGTCCAAGGTTTTCGTACACTCCCAAACTAAGCTGTGGTTAGAGTGTTCATATTCACTTGTACAAGAGGAAATACTGAATTCTTTGCACAGCTTGAAACTGTCGGATAGTGACTTATCCACTGGATAAAGTTATCCGGCCTTTGAACAACTGGGGCCTGAATAGGAATCAAGGGTAGGAAATTTACCTTCAGAGATGCCAAGGTGCCTCGAACCAGACCATCACGCCGACTTCAGGGCCTTACTCAGTGGTGAGACACCTGCTGCAGCGAACGACAGCTCACAACAGACGCCAAAAGACCACTTTCGTATCACAGTTTATTACACAAGTATTGACAAAGTCGTCGGTGAACTTCAATCAAGGTTTGAGGGCAATGACCAGGAGGTTTTGTGCGCATTGGGCGAAATCGTATTCAGCCGTTCTCCAAGCATCAACAACATCTAAACTGTATCAAATTTCTATGGCGTGGATAGTGAAATGCTATCAAGTGAGAACTCAATCTTTGAAAACTACGACTGCGGGGACCCGTGCCAGAGAAGAAACGCAGCCGTGATGGTAAAGACCATGCATCAAAATGGTCTCCATGACATTTTACCTGTTCTATATAAAGTTGCCTCCATGCTGGCCACAATTCCTGCAACCTCGTGCTCTGCTGAAAGGTCTTTCAGTGCCCTTCGCCGCATCAAGACATTTTTAAGATCCACAATGGGACAAGAAAGACCGACTTAGCAGTATCGCCGTTATTAACACTGAAAGAAAGTATGCAAACAAGACAATGCAGAATGACATACAAAGGATTATTGACATATTTGGGTCTCGAAGTAATCGTTCTTCATACTTCTTTTAGAGCTCAAATGGGTACGTTGTATCTCTCGCTTCATGGTTTTTTTATTTTAGAAATGTTGATTTCGATTTACCGAAAATATTTGCACTATTTTGAATGCCCCTCCTCTCGCGGTATGGCGAAGAAAACTTGACGTCTCGAAAGAATCATCTTGTGCATCTGTGACCAACAAGTTTCATTCGGGCAAATTATGTTCACCCCCCCAACAAAATTTTTCCCGTACGCCGATGTTCACTGTTACTCTATCTCTCGATGTCACATTCCGGTCTCTTTATTGTTATTTATTATGATTAGGTCACAACCACAGTAAATAGTCACTAAAATGGCCGCCATATTGCCAATTAAGTCAATGTTTGAACTGGAATAACTAATTTTATACAATGATCATAATGTAAACGAACATATCGTGTAAAACTGCCCTTCACTGTCACTCCATCTCTTGATGTCTCATGCCGGTCTCTTTATTGTTTCTAAATAAGATAAGGTCGCAAAGACAATACACAGTCACTAAAATGGCCGCCGCCCATATTGCCAATTAGGAGGGGGTCTAGAAAGCCGTTTTCACGCCGCTTAAAATCAGTTCAACTGCAGCGTTTCAAGCAATACAAAAACCCTATGCTCATTACACAAAGCAATGTTTTGGGGTGTTTTGTAAATTTTTGGGTGATTTTTAGGTATATTTGGGAGGAGAAAGTTTTTCTCAAAAGAGTAGTAAAAAAAAGAAAGAAATAGGAAATATTGAAGATTTAGTGAAGTTTTAAAATTTGAATTTGCAGTTGATAATTAATAGAAGGTTAGTCAACTAGAAACCCGGGGTGATCTTGCGTGGGTATCAACTGTCTGGTAGTGTTCCAAAAATAATTTTCTTTCTTCTATCCCTTCCTTAAACCTCTGGAAATTCCATCCAAATTCATGTGTCCCCCCACCTTAAAGGGGGACAAGAATATAGCTTTCTTAACATTTAAAGTGCCAGATACATCCATTTCAAGTAGATACGAGTTAAAGCGCGCCTTTTAACATGTTAATATAACAATAAAAAAAAATGAAAAATAATTTTAACAAAATGCTCCCCCGTATCTGCTCCCCCTACCCCCCTCATTGGGGTAGAGTTACTGGGCGCAGAGTCTCTGCAGAGTCCCACCCTCACTGGTCCACCCGCACGAGGGAGCTCCAAAAACCTGAAGATGCTGAAAACATTATATAGGACGCGACAGCGTCTTTCCCTCCTATGTGGGACACATTTTCTTAGACGTGCACGAGGCACAGCCTCGTTTTGGTGCGAAGCTTGTTGAATGAATGAATGAAATCTTTATTTACAAACACGGTAAAAATATCAGTACAACAATAGTAAATAAACTATTTACTGGTTTACATATTTGCCGTGTGGGAGTCCGATACAGAGAGCCATTTATCAATTCTTGTCTTGAAGTTTCTTAGAGATGTTGTAGTGCGGATATCCTAAGGAAGATCGTTCCAAAGAGAAGCTCCGCTATAACTGAAACTACGCTTCAGGTAGTCAGTTCTCGGTTTCGGCAAGTACAATTTTTGACTTGCGTCGCGAAGATCGAAAGACAAAGTTCTCGGAGTGAACTTGTTACAAAGATAATTTGGGGTGAGCTTGTTGACGCATTTGTACATTAAATTTGCCTTTTGCTTCGTTCTTCTAACGGATAAGTTGTCCCAGCTGAGAGAGTTGTGAAGGTAACTAGAGACAAGCCATCCCAAACAACACTGCAGTAATCAAAATGTGGTTCGATAAGACCCTTGTATATTTCAATAGCGGTGTTCATTGAAATAAAAGGTCTGACTCGCTTAAGTGCACCGATACTGGAAGCGACTTTTTTTTTAAATTGCGTGTATGTGCTCCTTCCACGATAGATTTTCATCTATGTTCAGTCCGAGAGCTTTGCTATTATCTGTTTGGTTTATTTTGACGCCCTCAACATTAATATTAATTGTTTTGTCATTTAAAGACTGCAGTTTTTGACGTGAGCTAATGACCATAAACTCAGTTTTTGCCACATTGAGGCCGCAACTTGTTCGCTCTGAGCCAGAGATTACAGTCGAACCAGGTCAAGCGTACCCCCCTAGATTCTATAATGAATCTATTATTTGAAAATTGAACCCGTTAGTCGTTTCAAGTATTCAAATCAAAATTAGATTTCTGATTGGATTATACGAACAATACATGAAACCAGAAAACCAGAAAGCCCGCGGGAAAAACCCCTCTTAATATATTCAGAGCGGCAATTCTTGACTTATATAACAATGGATTTTCCAAAAAGCAGATTTCTCTTGATTTACAGCAGTCAACGCGTACTGTCAGAAAAAAATTCGCCATTTTAAACCGGGCACGGTGGTCCTGTCGCGTAAGTTTAAACTCACTAATGATCACTAAATGGACATTTTACGTTTGTACACTTGCGTTTTTTCCGTTAGTTATTCAAAAACAAAAATGAAAAAGGACTGGAAGCGTTTTATCATAATAAACGGTTCTCTTTTTGAGGTATATGCAAATTAATTTAGCGAAAAGTATGCGAACTCACAGTGAAAGATGTTCATTTCAGTTGACCTTCGACAATGGCAGCACATGTGTTGCGCTATTCGTTGCGGTATAATGGACATGTTTTACTTCGATCCGATAATTATTTTTGATGTGAGGCTATGATCTTGAATTCACCGCTCCTGAACCGGGTTTTCGGTGTCTGACACCACATGTTGCGAAGACCTTGTTTTAAAAATCAAACCAGTTTCGTTCCAAACGAAAAACATCCAGTCTGATAAAGTACATAATTATAGACATCATGACTGGTATGTTACTCTTCTGAAGTGAAAATTAAATATTTAGGAGATTTTTCAATTTTTTAAGCGATTTCTCGTGATGCCAAATTGACAAATTTGTGACGCTAAAATCATCAACTGGTACATAGCGTTGAGGATAAAGATTTACACCACGTGAAAGAGCATCATTTCTTCTTATAAAATCCGCTTTCAAAACTATGGGCAACACAAAAGGAAATTTTTGAGGCCGCGAATTACAAGTAGTACTTTAGTGAAATTTGAGCTTTTCTGTCACGGCATTCCGATGCCAAACACAAGATGAAAACGTTTCAAACAACAATTGTTTGTTGGTACTCGCTATAGGTTTTGGCCCACGTTCATAATATCACTTTCCATGGATTTAATCATTTCGGGGCAGGCACAAAAGATTGTAGCAGTTTTAGTAGACCCCGAGTTCAAAAGCGTATAAAGGTCACAAAGGTCAGTTTACGTAGTCAACGTTTTGAATTCGGACCAGAATGTTTTGCATTGAATCTTACTTTAGAACAAATGGAACAATAGCTACAAGTGCTACGTAATTCATACCTTTTGAGCGAGCGTTCTTTACATTGTAGAAATCATCATATCAATCAGGAACGATATATGTATTTTACCGCGATTTAAAAATACGTTTAACGGCAGAGATTGCGTTACAGTTTGCACAGATCACTTGCCCCCAGGGGGAGGGGGACTCCCATATCAAATTGACGAGCTGATCGTCATAAATTTTGAAAAGTACCACTAAAAAGTACCAGAATTTGTTTTGTAGCCGTGATCTGTACAATTTTCCCACTTAATGGTACCAACTCTAAAATGAATACGCTAAGTGACAGTTGACTGACATTTATAATAACTTTCTCTTATATGTTTTCGCTCAATACCCTAAAACTGGCTAAAAGGTAGCGCCATACCTTTGACAGGTACCAAACCACGAATTTTAACCCCCGAAAGCTACGCTCACCCCCGTCAATTTTTATATAAAGGTTCACCCCCCGGGTACCCTGCGAGCAGTGGCCCTTCGACTTATCTAGGAAGATCGAAGGGCCTCTGCTCACAGGGTACCCCCCGGGCGCATGCCAAGGGTAATTTTTCACTGCCGCTTCTAAAACTATCTAAGGGCCTCGGGGTTTGCTGACTGAACACTGAAAACTGAGGCGGAGCTTCTCGTAGACAGAGCAGGTATCGAATTACTGTAACGCAGAACTCCTGACCTTAAATAAGAATTACCTTAAATAACGCTTGCAATTTGATTCTGAATTACTGGTTATTACATCCACACACATTTACGATTTTTAGTGATTTTTTTAAAAAAGTTATTTGGCCGTGTGTTTTGTCACTGTTACAGTCTCCCGACGTAAAGAATGAGGAGGTTAGGAAGCAGGGTCCCAAAGGGGTTTAGGGCTCCAGGGCTCCGGCCTTAAAAATGCAGGGCTCCAGGGCTCCAAGGCGAAAATTTCAGGGCTCTAGGGCTCCACATCATCTGCGTTAGGGCTCCGGGCTCCACTCTGGTCTACAATCTTGATATGTAAAAATTCTATTTTTAACGCTAAATCAAATACGCAAATAAAAAAGTCAGCAATTCCGATCAATTTTTTTAAACCCAAGCAGCCAGTTACATTATCTCCTATTATTTAAAAGTGGATTAAATATTAAACTTGTTTAGATGGGGTTGACAGACCTGCACGACTCCCGCTGTGTGCCCATTGTGTTGATAAAAGCCTTTATTAAGCGACTTCCCTTTTCTATAAGAGATCAAGGGAAGTTCCTTGTATATCTCTCTTAGTAGCGGCTGGTTTTGTATTAAATGCTATTTTTCCATGAGAATTTTTTTCAAACATGGCAGTTATGACAGAAATTGTGTCACGAAGGGAAGAATTTTCTTGTGTGCTTTCTGTTTTTGTGTAAGAGCGTTCTTTCTTTCTGCGAAGTTAACTTCGGAGAGGATTTTGTCCACCAGGTTACTAGGATAACCTCTCGATGCCAGGCGTGTTTTAAAGTTTTTAATGTTTTCCTCAAACCCTACTTTAGAAGAGTTTGTCCTCAGAAGCCTAAGCGCTTCTCCTTTAACGAAGCCTTTTTTACGCCTGCTGGGTGACAACTGTTGTAGTTTGTGTACTGAGATGTTTCAGTAGGTTTGTAATGTGTGCGCACGTCAAGAATCGATTCTTTCTCGAATCTCTCTCCCTTATAGACTGTTGAATCCAAGAATGTTGTTTCTAATTGTGAGACTTCAGCGGTAAACTTTGTGGTAGGGTGGTACGAATTTGCTTGCTCAATGAAATGTTCTATTTCTTATTTGTTTGTATCCCACGAGCAAAATACATCGTCAATGAACCTTTTCCACGTTAGCGGTTTGTTAACTCTCTGCCTTAAGATCTCCTTTTCTATAGATGCCATAAAGATGTTGGCAAAAGCTACTGCCATTTTAGTGCCCATGGTAGTTCCGTGTGTTTAGAGATAGTCTTTCCCGTTAAATTGGAAGGGGTTCTCCTTCAGTATAAGGCTGAGCATTTCTCTGAGGAAATTTGTAGCTATAGGAGGGTTATTGGCATGAAAGTTCTCGTATGCGTTGCATACTACCGCTGTATAGTTATTCCTTCCTCCTGTGGGATATTCGTGTAAAGGCTAGTGACATCCATTGAGACTAGAAAAGTGTTTCTAGGCACCCTAGTGCTTTCAATAAACCTTATGAAATGTGTCGTATCTTTAAGATACGAGTCCTGTATTTGCGCTATTGGCTGAAGTAGTTTGTCTACGAATGATGATAGGCGTCCTGTTGGGCCATCACACCCAGATATGATGGGGCTTCCGACTAATGTCGGTTTGTGAATTTTTGTGAGGGTATAAAACACTGGGATTCAAGGCGGATTTTGTGTTAGGTTAAACCATTTAACCGTCATTTCGTCTTTGCACCTTGTTTGGTGAAGACCTGAAAGTCAGGATGGAAAGGGTCATGAATCAGATGAACAGTAAACAATATAATCTATTAAGGACTGGGTAAGCATTGAAATGATTAATCTTCATCATTATTTGTATCTTCAAAATGATCTGTCGAGTTATTTTTTTTAATTTGTTGTAACTGATACCTGCGAGCAAACTGCTAATTAAAAGGAACGTCCGGTTACTATAAAGTTGTTTTTATCGCGCTCACTACAATTATAACAAAGTTTTCATTAAGGTGGCCGAATACAGTTTTTTAGTGTACAGGTGTTAGAAGACGTTATTTGGAAACTATGTACTTCTGGACGCCCAAAATTGGTATGGTGTAAGGCTAACTAAGAAGGAATGTATTTTCGTGTGTCTTGTTCAGCTTAGTACCGTTTCCATGGCAACGCAGAGAAATATTAAACGTCCATAAATAATAGGTTTCCTTTATTTTTAGAAAATGTACTCATTAGATTTTTTCCATTTTTTGTATTTAGAAAAACTCACAAAACACTGACACAGTTGCACTACTTTCATGTAATTTTAACAGAGAGATCTCCTGTAAATATCGATTTTGCATTTAAATGTTTTGTGAAGTTACCCTCTGTTAGATTTAAGTTTCTCTTTGTAGACGAGTTACGCTTTTAGGGAACTATTTTCATGCCAAATTTCACGAAATTCTAATGAGCGGTTCCTTAGAAAACTGTTCATTTCCACGAAAACAACCAGTCACAATTTTTTGGTCTAATGCGCATGTGTGGCCTTAATTGGGTTTCGTGGCAAAGATGAAAGCATGCATAATGTCTTAATGAATGAATTTGTTTGCTCGGAAAGAAAAGAAAAAGTGTCCAGAAATGAGAAACTTAGTTATTTAGATCAAAACTTAACTTTATTATCCAATTCATGTGAAATTGAGGGATCACTTCATCGACCGCCATATAAGCGTACCACAACCCTAGCGCGCGCTTAATAGCATCAATAACAGAATCTGCAAAGCGCGCGTAAAAACTGTGTTCGGCCACCTTAAATCCTTAACTAAGTTGTTGCATATCATTGTAAACTGAGATAACCTTGTATTATGTACTGTCCTCTCTTCAGATTCTGTTTCTTTATGCCCGTTAATACGCACAAACAAACACAAAAAGGCAGTAATCAAGAATCAATGCAATCTGGGAACTCGAATGATCAAACTTGAAAATGCTGGGCTCCGGGTTCCGCGCAAAATGTCTTTGGGCTCCGGGCTCCACAGCCAAAAAAGGATCAGGGCTCCAGTCAGTAAAATGATAGGGCTCCGGGCTCCACAGCAGAAATTTCAGGGCTCCAGGGCTCCAGGGACCCCCCCTTTGGGACCCTGAGGAAGTTATTTGGCCGTGTGCTTTGTCACTGTAGCAGTCTCCCGACGTAAATAATGGGGAGGTTGAGGGGGAGGCGGCGGGGTAAGAGCGAGGAGGGAAACGGGGTTGCGTCACCACTGTCATCCCTATTTTCCTCAATATTTCCTGTAGTACGACTCACACCTGCGACAGTCGACCACAGTACATTGTCAGCAGGAATAAGGGAGGAGCGCAGGGGGAGCAATTTTTGTCAGAGAGAGGACCAGGGTTTCACAGCCTGGATGGCACAGCTACGCTCCTTTGGCTGTAAAGCCAGTTCTACAAAGTGACATAACTAACTGACTAAACTTCAGCGTAAAATTTCCCTTAGTATCTTCGCAATCGATGACAGCCATCTGATCAGGTCTATTTGCTCAAGACATCGAGATGCCTATGGCATCAGACGGCGCTGCCAAAACCGATTCTGCGCTGGTCCCACCAAGTTAGGCAGCTAATCGTTTCAAGCAAACGAAGGGAGATCGGAGCATCACATTTGTGCAATCTAGACTTATCCACAAGATGACCTCGATATTAGTGCCTGTTGGCTTTAGCAAGTACTCTAAAAATTCAGAGCATAGCACCATATATTCAGGCAACATGATCTTGTTGGATCGTGTTCTTACTTTGACCCATTAAGGCCAAAGAAACCATATTTTGTCTGCTCAAATTCCATTACTGATGGATGAACTATCTTTTATCGCATGAAAACTATCATACAACAGACAATTTTTGTGAACAATAAATTGAAAATTGGGTCTTATCCAGATGAACTAGACAGTGACATTGCTTTTAACTCTCCTTGAGTAGCATTCATGGTAGCCTGCAAATAAAGCCGCCTCTCATCGCTCCCGGCCCCCGAGGGCCGTTTCGCTAAACGCCCCTCGGGGACGGGAGCGATGAGAGGCGGCTGTATTCGGAGGCTACGTTAGACTGAAATTTGAAAAATTTTATCAAAAATCAAAACAACTGCGCGTGTTTAGACGCAACCAGATAAAATTATGATAAGCCAAACCCGTAACCTCAGTTTGAACTGATTATATAATTAATTGACTTTGGGGTCTAGCTGGACGAAACATCAAGTTCTATCCCGTGGACAAGGGCGTACGTAAGTGCAAGGTCAGCGGTCTACCGGTGAAATGCATGTAACACAATCTTTGTGACCAAATGTATAAAACGGCCTAAAGTGTTACGATGTTTCCTACAGATGTCCCATATTACATCCAGTGTGGCCGCTCAAAGGTATGAATTATATAGCACTCTTAGCTATTTGCTCCATTTTTTTTCAAAGTAAGATTGAATGAAAGAAGTCCTGGTTTCATTTTATTCCATATTTACTAGTGTTGCGACCGGTTGACACCGTAAACTGACCCGTGTACGGCTTTTGAACTCCGCTAAAATCTTTTGACATTGCCCCTAAAAGATAGAAAACCAAGGAAAATAGTCTTATAAGCATAGGTCATGCACAGGCAGTGCCCTGTAGCAAGAATTAATAAACCATTGTTGTTTGAAACGTTTTCATGTTGTGTTTATTTGAGTTTTAGCATCGGAATGCCGTGACAGAAAAGCTCAAATTTCACTAAAGTACTACTTGTAATTCGCGGCCTCAAAAATTTCCTTTTGTGTTGGCCATAGTTTTGAAAGCGGATTTTATAAGAAGAAATGATGCTCTTTCACGTGGTGTAAATCTTTATCCTCAACGCCATGTACCAGTTGATGATTTTAGCGTCGCAAATTTGTCAATTTGGCATCACGAGAAATCGCTTAAAAAATTGTAAATATTGAAAAATCTCCTAAATATTTAATTTTCACTTCAGATGAGTAACATACCATTCATGATGTCTATAATTATGTACTTTATCAGACTGGATGTCTTTCGTTTGGAACGAAACTGGTTTGATTTTTAAAACAAGGTCTTCGCAACATGTGGTGTCAGACACCGAAAACCCGGTTCAGGAGCGGTGAATTCAAGATCATAGCCTCACATCAAAAATAATTATCGGAACGACGTAAAACATGTATTTCTTGCAATAGTTTACCGTGGGCTATGTTGTGAATTTTTTTGAGAATTTTGAATTTTTCGCTACTGCATACCTCGGGTTGATATTTACAGACATCCGCTCTTAAGTCTTTGTGAAAATGCATGCAAAGCAGTTTGTGACGTCAAGTAAGGAATAGAACCATGCCCCTTACTAGCTCGGTCATGGGACAGATAATGACTAGATTTCGTAACTTTTACAGCCTATAAAAAGTCAAGATTTGGTTGAAAAAAGGCGCAAAAAGGCTCAATGCGTTTCGAACAGGTGCAAAGATTTATTTAAGCGAAAAAAAAAGTTTGGGGTTAGGTGCACTTTAAGTCAATGTTTGAACTGGAAAAAGTAATTTTATACAATGATCATAATGTAAAAGGACATATCACGTGAAACTACCCTTCACTGTTACTCCATCTCTTGATGTGTCATGCCGGTCTCTTTATTGTTTTAATTAAGATATATATAAGGTCACAAACACAGAACACAGTGACTAAAGTGGCCGCTGGCCATATTGCCAATTAAGTCAATGTTTGAACTGGAATAACTAATTTTATACAATAATTACAATGTAAAGGAACATATCATGTGAAACTACCTTTCACTGTCACTCTATCTCTTGATGTATCATGCTGGTCTCTTTATTATCTCAGCGCGTGTTTTGTACATTTGATTACTCTTCCTACACACGTCAACATCTTGCTATGGCAATATAAGTATAAAAATCAATGTTATTATTAAATTATGTATTGTTATTGTTATCGCAGTTATTGATGATGATGATGCTGATGATTGTACTTGTCATTGTTAGCAGGAGCCCTGTTGTTAGGGTATCCTCTCTACTCCTCCACGCACTCTGCAACATTCCGAAAGAATGCGTGGCACTCATTATAAATTCTCTATCACAACCTGTTTTAAATCCAGTCACAGAATAATTTTGCATAATGTAATTTTCTTTTCTGATTCAATTTGTTATGTTCCTTATCGTTGAAATCCCGGAAATTGCGTCTATTCTCAAGATGATGGATACCTGCGATTATATTTCACACTATTAATCTGACTTGTCACGCTTTCCTGCCCAATGCCACTTTTTACGTAACGAACCTTTCGAAGAAAGGTCAGAAAGTATTGTTTTCGTCGGGGCTTTCCAATGTAATAAATGTTTCTATACCGTTTCATAGCATTTAAGGACGGTGCCTACTAATACCGAAGTATTTTTGTGCGGCTTATGACTACGCGGGAAAAACAGATCTTAGCAAGGGCTATTGGAATCCAAAAAGAAAATTGGGGGTAACCACGCATTCTTCAGAGATAATTAAGCAATAATATCTCTAAAAAGCGCCAAAAAATAAAGCAATGTATGGAATTTTTTTCCTAAATTGAAGCTTAATTAACTCTGAAAAATGCATGGTTACCCCTAATTTTCTTTTGAGATACCAAAAGCACTTGCTAAGTTCTGCTTTCTCCGTATAGTTTTAAACCGCGCAAAATTATCCCTGTATTAGTAGGCACCACCCATAGGAAACCCGAGTATCTCGAGATGCGCAGAACGTATGCGCAGTAACAATAGTAGGCACCGTCCTTAAGATTTGCTTTCTCTCTGTTTTGTCACGCTTTCTTCCTGGTTGGCAGTGACAGTAATATTTGCAGTCACGTTACCATGCTCCATTCTAGACCTCAGCTGAAGAAGATCTCACTCAAGTCCAGCCTCGCTCACCATTAAAGGAGGATTTAACACTGAATCATAGTATTACCTTTGAGATAATTCGCTTTTGTGCGTGTTAACTGCCAAGTGCTATTGTTCGAACACCGGATCAACGTTTTCATTGCAGACGCCTTTAATTTTGAAAGACTTTATCCTGGTCTAACAATACGTTACTACTACGAAATACACAGTTAGGATAGCTCTTAACTGTGGCTGGCTTACCAAATCTGGCCAGGGGATTTCTAAAATAGAATTTAAGGGTACTTCCTGGGTTCAATAGGGTAGAAGAGGGAAAAACATTTTTTTCGACCAAATAGAATTTGGGGATTTTATCTAACATTTATTGAAAAAAAAAATTGAAAAATATTAAAAAGCGCGCGAGATATTTTGGAAAACGTATTTCCATCTAAAAGTAAATAAATAAAAAAGGTGTCATAATCTTCTTAGTGCGAGACGCCCCAGAGGAATTTTCGCGGCAAACGCTTCATCCGGGAGCTCTTATTTCAGAAATAAGCATATTTTGTTTACATCTCGCCTGCAGAAAACTTCTCACTTCGAATTTTATATTCTTTGCCGGCGCTTCCCACATGGAAAAGTCATCTAAAAACGAAAAGAGCCTGTGGATAAAATCCCGGAAGAAGCCAGGGCCTAAGAAAAAGGGAAAGATAGGTTTCAGCGAAGATCGAAAACATGATCTTACAGAGAGCAACAAAGGCTCTTGGTTCGACCAAGAAACTCTAGTCGACGTTGAAGGTTCTGTCGAAGGTGATCCCGAAGAACTGGAGCAGCGGCCTTCAAATTAATCCACTGTTATTGGATCAAGTACACAGAGGTCGACTGCCGTGCAAAAGTCCTGCAGGGTAACTTTGCAAGCGTCCTGTGAAAATATCAAATGTCATATTCTGCATCCTCTGGGCCGATTTCTTTCTTCTGCAGCGAGATAAAACCAAATAACGTTTTACTGCGCGTTTGTAATGAAACATTGGAATAAAATCAGCAAGAATTAGACCGATGAAATAGAACTCACCAGAAGCGTATCAGCCCACGTGTAATACTGGAGATAGCGCGTTCTGCGTGGCCCTTTCTCTCGCTTTTTGCTCCGCTCCACGCTATCTTGAATATTTCTTACGAAGAAATCACCATCGTACCTAAATAACAGTAAAAATGCGATTTTTTTTTCATTATACATTTCCTTTGATACGAAATGAATAATCGCTTTAGCTTGAAGCGTAAATTACATTACACGCAATCAAAACGAACAACCTACCCAATAGATTTCATTTCTGTTATCAGTGCACTCCTCCGTGGAGTGCACAGTTTGGCAAACTCTCCGCTGACGCGCTTCTGGTTTTGTTAGCCTTGGTTTTTCCCCGTTTTCCTGGTTGATTTTTACGTTTTCATTTCGCCACTTTCCCCATCTCGCTCGATCACAACAGCGGAGTCTAAAACGTGTCTACAACGCGATACTTTTTCCGCGAAATTCTGTGCTATTGTTGTTGACGCCATGGAGTCCTGTTGCTCGATTGGCTCGCCACCTAATGAGGTGTCATAATCTCCTGTGGAGGCTTGTTTTTCTTGCAAACCTTTATCGAGCGAAAACTCGCACTTGAATTTTGGCAGAGTATGTCGACTTTGAACGAATTAATAGGGTATGTAGTTTTGACGGATTCTCGTGAAATTTGGCCAGAAGATTCGAGGAATAATGACAAACAAAAAGGTGTCAGGGAATTTTGATTTTCAAAATATTTTTCCCGTGGCGACTGTTTACGCAACACGACTCAAATATTTTTTGCTACTCAAACTTAAGACGTGGATATCTAAATAACCAATCAGAATTTCGAAAAAGCCTGACACCTTTTTGTTGATTGTTGCCTTGTGAATAACACTGTGCAGCGATTTCGTTCTTCGCGCGGCGTTCGATAACCGATTAATTCAATGGAACGACCATCGGTCGATTCGAGGTTCTACTGGCTCCTGGCACTTAAAAAAGGAAAAGATCGCTCAATTATAATTTTATAGGAAACTACATTTATTAAGCTTTATAATGATATATAGTTTGTTAGAGGTTTATTAAAACTTGCGCGCGTACGATTTTTTTTTCCAAAGGACACCCGCGAACCCAGGAAGTATCCTTAAAGAGGGGCTCCCGTGCGTAATTTGTTTTTAAAGTACGCCAAAAACCGGCATTGACAAACGAAGTGTTTCTGAATTTTCAGCTAAAGGAAGAAGTACAGTATAGCGTATGTCGGAAGCCAGAGGACAACAGGTACTTCCTTTCGATTTATATATTACTAACATAATGAGTGTTCCGATGGTTTTCGCTGTTTTTCCTTTGGAAAACTTATGTTTTTAAAAATTAAGAGATAAAGTCAGCAACTACGGAAGGAAAAGGGAGGAAAACCAGGTACAGTGTAATAAATTAATAAAAAAAAGTAAATGAATAAATAAATAATGAAATAAATAAAAATAAACAAACAAACAAACAAACAAATAAATACATATTGTATTTATTAAAATATATATCTGTCTGGATTTGTAAGAAAATACCCTCAGAAATTAACTACATTTTGAGACTTTCTAGGCTGATGGAATATGCTAGTCAAGAACAAGACTTCAATTAGGGCTCATCACAAGAAAGCAAGGTCAAAGAATACTAGAGACCTGATATAGAATGCTTGTCTTTGAAATTGGACATGACACTGACATTTGAACTGACATGAAATATGGCCTATGTGTTGACAAAACAAGTGTGACGTTTGGCAATTATTAGCGGCTTAGGACGCATCTTAAATCACATCCAAAACCCGGTCTTTATGTAAAGAAAAGTTAACAAAAATCAAAGATTTCTGAGGGTATGTTCTTTTAAATCCAGACAGATATATAAATATGTTAACAAGTGAATGAATGACGGACCAACTGACTGACTGACTGACTGACTGATTGACTGACTGACTGACTGACTGACTGACTGTGAGTGTTGACAACATGCCACTCTACTACTGTAAAATCAGACCACGTAAACCTCTTTACTGCTAATAAAACGTTAATATGTTAATTGCAGGTTATCACGTCCAATGGCCTCAGGACAGAAAAAAGCTGTGTCGTTGACTGAAAAGACAGTTCGGTGTAACAAGCCGGACAAATTGGCAAAAAGAACAGTAGGTTTTTCGGGGCTTCTTAATAAGGCTAACAACTGCTGGTTCAACGCCACGCTACAAGCTTTAGGCCATACGACTTTTGGGGAGTGGTTGACAGGTAAGGCAGTTTTAGTCTCCAGAGTTTGTTGGACGTCATAACTGGTCTTTCTAAACTTACCACTAAAGTACTCCCAGCTGCTTGCACGTATGCTACTCTGTTTTGACGTTCAAATTATTGACCAACTTTTTGTTATGATAATTTGTGAATTGACGGCATGATTACAGTGAGCTCAGTTAAGGTAACCACATCCTGTTCAGTCAAGTTTCTAGGTCCGTCGCAGGAGGCCAAAACTGTTTATTCACTTATCCAGAACCTCTTAAAGGACGGTAACAAAATGACCTTGGACCCTACTTCTTCCCTTGTGAGTATTTTGCCAAATTTTGATTGTTGTTGCCGTTATGATTACCATATCGTTACTGTTACCTCTGTTACGTTGTTAGCATTTATATTACTAACTATTCGTGTCGATTGCCCTAAACTTGTTTGGAATAAATTGTAGGCCTGCAAACACTAACTTGTTAGCAAAACGTTCATTTCAATAGGATTCCTTTCACCGCATGAATCCTTCCTTGGCAAAGGGAAAACAACACGACGCTCACGAATGTCTCATCAATCTTTTGGATTTCCTAGTAGATAAGGTGAGTAAACACTTATCCGGGTGCATCTAGGCCCAGGTGTCCGTTTTTGTAGTTAAATGATTCTCGTATGACAATTGCAATTCTTCGCTTTTCTTTTAGACAGTTAAATCAATTCCACAACGTGCAAAGGTGACCAATCCAAGGAAGTGCCAAGTATGCAATCACGTAAGTGGTAGTAACCCGCCCAAAACCCCTACCCCTACCTCCGCATGACTTTCTCTTATTTTTAAGTTCATGCATTAATTTTAGTGTTATCTGATTTCCTTTGGTAGAAGGTAGAAGGTGAAATGCAAGAGTGGAATCATTTCGTCAACAGCCTTCCGATTGTGGGATGCGATACAGTTGAAGATGCCCTTTCGAAAACTAAAGAAAATGGCAACTCAATATTGGAATCGTAAGATTTTTGTGTGACTGGTACATTACTCTAGGCGATATAATTCTGTCAAAACTAAACGTACAACTACAGTTACTTGTAAGCGAAAGGCGAGGAATTTAATGCGAAACCTCTTTTTCTTTTCTGTTCCTTTCAGTTTCTGCCCGCAATGTGAGCAACAAACCAATCATACCACTTGGATGACATTTGTTGAAAATCCTACTTTACTTGTTACCCATCTGAAGAGATTCAGCAACAAAGGGAACAAGATAGAGGGGAAAATTGGTGTACAAAAGTGAGACATAAACTAATGCTTTTATGATAGAGTTACCAAGGAGCAAAAAATATGAAGTCATAAACACTGAGCTCTGCTTTTTAACTTCCTACTTCATCCGATGGTAGCAAAAGACAAACGTATAGTGTTACTAATTGAAAATACATTTTGTATATCAAACGCAACTTTCGAGGCTCGAAGAGGAATCTGTTTTTCATGCTTCATATACAGCAACGTTTTGTGGGATTATTTTTTATGAATAATTTCATCAAAATCATTCCTGCACGTGCAGGTCATTGTACTGCTAATTACAACCTATTGTTTTCTCCAGGCATGACTGATTTTGATTAATTTATTCATAAAAATCCCACGTAAACTTTCGGTCTTGTCTTTTAGCTTTATGCTTTGAACCGACAACGTTAACTGAAATAGCTGTATATAATCAAGCTAAATGACAAGACCGCAATGTTTCGTGGGATTATTTTTTAAGAATAATTTCGTCAAAATCATCCGTGCACGCGCAGGCCATTGTACTGCTAATTACAACCTATTTTCTCCAGGCATGACTGATTTTGATGAATTTATTCATAAAAATCCCACGTAAACTTTCGGTGTTGTCTTTTAGCTTCATGCTTTGAACCGACAACGTTAGTTGAAATGACTGTATATATTACAGTGCGAAACCAAAGTACAGGGAAAGACCTAGTAAGTGGTGCCTAAAAGGACTGCAGCCAACAGCATTTCGATTTTCTTTGCGAGCCTTTCACTCTCATAACGTTAAATTCAGTTCAGTTTACTTTCTCTCTTTATTGTTATTCAACAATCCAATAGCCCATTTTACAGTTGTGTGCTTAGTGACCTGGCCTTGGCTTGGAAGTGAGGCTGGGGGTGACCTTGTTTTGATACAGACCTCACTGCTTTTCATATGTAGATCATGCTGTTCTTATGCTAATTAGTTTGTATTTACATATGAAAAACAGTGAGGTTTGTATCAAAACAAGGTCACCCCCAGTCTCGCTTCCAATCCAAGGCCAGGTTACCATGCACACAACTGTAAAATGGGCTATTGCAAGATAAACGTTTTAACTGCATGAACATAAGCAGGTGGATTGAAGCAGAAATTACAGAGCATCCCAGTGAAATTACCATCAAATCATCAGCGAGGTGGTTTTGGCACACGTACAGCAGGAGGATAATGTACTTTTTTCTAACTGAGAATGTTGTACTTCTGACTTTTGTTGTTGTTTTGACAGGGAAATTGACATATCTTCTCTCTGTGCCAAGCCTTCCAGAGAGGACCAACTTTATCACCTAACGAGCGCCATTGTAAGATTATCCTTACTGAAAACAAAACCCTTGTCAAGTGCTTTAGATTGCCTTTGAAGTCTCTATTTGAGCAAAATCTCCGTTGATGTCTTCTTGTTTCCGTGTTTTTCCTAGCTCCACAAAGGGACGGAAAGTTCCTCTGGACATTGTAAGTACATGCCTGTAATTGGGCAATATCAATCATGGCATTTCTATTTGATCACAAAGTTGAGCTGAATGGATTTTATTCGAACTTCTTCAGACACAGCAGTAGCGAAGATAGGAAGTGGGTGGCATGTATTCGATGATGGCGATGTATACCTCGTAGGAGACCAGGAGCTGAGTACACAGCTTGAGGTAAATTATTGTTGCATCTATACCCCTATGCCTATTTGATTCATGGATAAATGAATTAATTGAAAAGAAAAATGACCGAAATTGTATGCATTCAAATTTTTATAGAACTGTGCTTACCTGCTATTCTATGAGGGAAGTGGATGCAAGGAAAACAATAGGCAGGCGTCTCCACGAGGAATGAAAAACAAAACTGGTGTGTGTATGTCCTTTTTTTTCCTTTTAGTTTTTTTGCTCGACAAATTCATTGATTAAAACCACTTTAGTTAAATGGGATACTGGACATAGACTTTTGATCATCGCAACTATTGTTTTCCCTAGAAAGAACCAAGGAACTGCGTTTGTCTTGCGGAGAACAAAAAAAGGCAGATTCTGTAAGTCAGAAGGTATGGCCATACGCACCATTTGTTTAATGAAACGTTTCCGGTATAAGTGAGGTTGTTCTCCACCCTTCTTTGTTGTTTTGTTTTGAAGGTTGTCGACAAATCTTCTCTATGTTGCGTCACAAGTGAGATGATCAACAAGGTATGGTATGCCACAACTTATCGCTTAATCCTTCTAAAATGTTATTACGCAAAACAAAACCGGCAGATGACGTACAGTGTAAGTATTGATGGGGCGTGATATGATGTCTCAAATGCCCTGGAAACAAAGTCTATGAAATCGCTGCAGTTTTATCATACGATGATCAAATTTTAGACTGATAAATAGTAAGCGAATGTAATAATATCATTTGAGTGTTGCAAATTTTTCTTTTTATTTTACAAGTGTTAAAGCACATATTTTTTGGATTATAGTATATGGAATTTCAGCACTTACGAGGTTTACCATTTCAAAAATGTAGGTTAGCAGAGTGGCAGATGCAGCACGAAATGCAACCGGTACAGTCCATTCATTTAGGGGCATCCCAATTCCCTACTTAACAATCCAAGACGTCCAACGTCTCCTTGGAAGCGCCGGATCAACAAAGGAGCTTACAATTTGCAAGATCTTTCATTTTACGCATTATGGGAACATTAATTCCAACCATTCTTGGATGCTTCGTATTTTCATTATTTTACGGATCATAAGATAAATGTACCCTCATATCTTTTTCCCATAGGTAATCGATCGCTATCTTGGCATCCTTGTGAAAGAATATAACAGAACGCAGGTTTGGTTATGCTTCTTGGTTGTAAAAGTTTATTCTTGAGATAGCAAATATGCTATCGATATAATGTCGAAATACACTTATAAATTTTTTGTATCAACATAATTTCCACAGGCAACCAATAAGGAAACATGTACTTGGATAAGCAGCCAGACGTTCTCCGTTTTAAGAAACAAAGTTGAAGTTTTTAAGGCATCAGGTGGTAGTGATGTATCGTCATTGCACATGGCAATTGACCAGGTACTACGGTGTATAATTGTTAAGATGTGTTTTAACTGGAAATTGGAAGTGCTTCGATGATACGATACGGTTCTCATTCAATGGCCGATTAAGCTCTCGTAAATTTAAGTCACAGTAATTGAAATTGTCATGATTAAAATGGCCGCAAGGTCTGATTTTGTTGTAAGGCTGTTTCTCCCGCGAACCAGTACCACCAGCAGAACCGCCCATATGTTCAAAGGGCGGGATTAGCATTTTGCGGAGAGATACAGAAAATTTGACGAGTTCACAATGTCCAGCGAATATTGTTCTGAAGAGTTCTAAGGTAAAAAGTCTTTCCCTTTTTTATTTCAGGTTGTTGCGAAAACAAAAGTAGACGCTGTTCATTTCTTTGTTGTTGTACATTACCAAGGCAGGCCGGATCACTGGTGTCTCTTGGTAAATTTCCACTTTTTCTTTAATCTTCTTTAGCATGAAGAAAGTACGACCTAAAAAATATGTTTAACTTCTCAGAGGTCCAGGCCCAGAGATAGAGACTTGTACATAACTCAATAAAGCGATCGTATAAATTGAATAATAATTGTGATTGATTGTTAGTAACGAATATTTGTTTAGAAGAAACTAAAGCTTTAAATTTTTACAATTTTTCAGTACACCTGTCCAAGGGATCGTCGAATGGTATACATGGATCCTATGGGACATGGTGGGAAGGCGCAACAAAGTTTTGAGGTTGCAAGGTACTCTACAGCTATAATTTATTGCCTTAAATTTCAGTTACCGTCGACATGGAATAGGAGTGATAAAAGTTTAGCTCTTAAGTATCTCATCAAATCTCTCCAGGTATTTCTTCGAACGAATGACACGTACTGATGCAGAAAAGAGTAACCAGGAAGCATGGACATATGAAATTCTGACAGTAAGCGTTATAATTCTAATTACACAAACCCTACCCCACCCCCGCTGCACCTTTCTGACCTCTCCAACTGTTATATTCGCAGAACGTCCACGGATTACCCGCGCAAAGAAACATTTACGATTGTGGAGTGTTCGTTTGCTTGGTAGGTATGCACATTTTGCTACCCAGAGAAAAATGCAACACTGAGGGCGAACGAAAAAGCTTTAATGCAAAATACGGTCTTAAATCTGCTTACTTATTGATATCGCGTTAACGAATGGGAAAAACATAGCACACGAGATGAAAGTACTTCTAAACAACTACTTCTAACAAAGCCCGACATAAACTCTTCAACTGCCTGGACTATGCCCAACCTATACGGAAATTAACATAATGAAACTATTAACGCAAACCAAATGAAGAGTGCGTGTGGATTTTGGTGGGTAAGCGCGCTAATTATTGGGTCCTGACGTCACTGAATTGGTAGTGGCGTGATAGCAAATATGACATTATCCTATTGTAATAATTGTCTCTTTTCCACAGTATGTTCTCTCAATCCTAATTGGAGAAGGATTTCGTTTTACTCAGGTAAGATTTGTTTTGTTAACAGTTCCGTATAATTTCATCTTTTGGTGGTAACGACGGCGCAAGAAAGCCTGTAATACATGACTGTTAACAGTCACCAAGCAAATTAGTCGCTAATGATTCAATGATTAAGCTCTTCGAGGTCGCTGGTGTTAAATTGAGAAAGTGAAGGAAGCTGTGTGGTATTTGTCACTCAATGTTCACTTTCCCATACAAGCAATATAGAAATGAATAACAACAAATCTTTTAGATTAATGTAGAGTATTAATATGTTAAAAGGCTTTTTTTTTAATCAAAAACAGGTGGACATTCCCGAGCTAAGATTCCTACTGGCTTACGAAATTTTGCAACAGGATCTGATGTAAGTAATCGTTGAAGTGCTACGACAAATTAATTATCTGTTATTTACATTTCATCTTGGCGTTCTTGTGTTGTTGTAGGGCGGAGCAGAAGGCAAGACTTAAGAGCGCAGTTCCATCCTGTCCTCATGGAGAAAATGGTTTGTGAAGAATCTTTACCGTTTCTGCAACATAGATGTAGTTTTTAGTTTTTAATTTTTAGTTTGATGAAGGCAGAACGGCCGAGGAAAAGTAAGTGTAGATAGTAACATCTGAGATGGAAGTTCTCCCCACGGTCTTTTTAAAACACTTACCTTTATAGAAAGTCCGAGCTTCGCTCCTTCTTGCTCGTATCATAATTGTATAATTTTACGCAATCATGGCGTCACTCATTTTCAAGGGACTACAGGAAGTGGTATATATTTTTTAAGCAGATTCCAATTCTTCTCTTCCCTTTTCAGTTTTTATGCTGTAAATAGGTTTTTTAATCTTGAGAACCATGAACAGCCAGAACGTTAAAAAAATCTCTCCTGGACGAGTCAGACGTTGTCTTTAACATTGTCCGTGCATAATGCACTACGGATTCCATGAGTCCATTGTATCCTTATGGATTCTTCTACTGAACGTTTATCCACTTGCCAAACCCTTAACTCAAGTTACAAAATACATGTATGTAATATGCCTGTAAAACAGGTCGAAGAGACCCATGTAGACAAAGTTTTTGAAAGAGTGTGTTCGGTAGGAACTACGGTATCATTTTCTCGATCTTGTTTCAGTTAAAATCCAAAATGAAGGAACACAAGAAGAATGTGGTAGCCCAAACGAAATCGAAGAATCAGTAGACGAGGAAGAAGAAGAGGAAGAAGAGGTTCCAGACGAAGAAGAGACCTAGAAAAAACGTTACAACATTTCAGTCGAGGATGCAAAGCACAGAGTGGCAGAAAACAAGGATTACCTCTTTTCCATAGCAAACACGCCATCATTCAGAAGCGTTACCCCAGCCACATTTAGAGCGCCACCAAGCTTATCTACTTTTTGGTGGATTTCTTCACTCGTTCAAAAGGCTTGAGACAGTGCTTTTGGGGATGACGTAGTATATAGTTATAGATGCCATCATTCATTTCCTTCACAGTCTTTTCACACAAAAACCCAAAAAGCAACTACCTGGTGCCAAAATAGAATTTCAACCACTTCTACCTGCAACACCAATTTACGTCGATTACGACCTGCCCAAACATATTCCAGGACTGCACATGTACGTAAGCCATGTCCTCGTGCATGAGGCAGTCACAAAGCTAATAATGGAACTGGAAGGTTGTGACTACCTCACGGCAACTGGCATTGGCATTGAAATGGACACGCGCACCTGAACTCCATATGGCGAGAGATGGCAAGAGCTAGTTGATGAGAGACATCAGTGAAAACTGGAAAACAAAGCAAACAAAAGAAACCGAGTGTTACTGGAACTCAGCTCGCTTTGAAGAGTAGCAATCTTACGAGAGAAACACACTGTACAGCTTTGTCAAATGTTAATTTTTTCCAGAGTTTCTGAGAGTGATAAAAATTCTTGGTCTGACAGTGATTAAACCTTTAAAGAAAGCGCTTATTCCATCTAATTTATTTTCTGTATTAGTTTAGCTGACATTGATGCCTCAACTTATCTGTTAATATTTTTGAAATTTGCCTTTCGTGATCTACAAATTTCGAAAAAAATTCGACAAACATTTTTCTCGTCGGAATTCACTCAGCATTTAAATCCGCGGGGAAACGTATTGGCAATATTTACAAATTGCGCACTTTTACCGCAACAAGAGAAAATAGAAGTTCACGAACTCCACAATGAGCTGCTCGTTTAAACAAAAATTCACCCTGTGGTCCAGTTCCGGGACAAAATAATCCCGCGATCGTCCCAGTGAACTCTTGTAATCATGATTTACACAGCCTGACAGGCATCTTGCCTCGCTTGGTGTAAGTGGAAGAACGCGAGGTCATCAGACTGTCACGAGGCAATTTATTTGCTTGTGAACCGACCAGTTCCCGTTGGAGCGGATAAGAAGAAGTCATTCTTACTTTTCCGGCATGAGAAACGTTTGAGCGGCCAGTCTTCAGTTAACTTTTTCTTTCCTCCATAAACAATTCCAGTGAGAGAGCAATGTTGATAATCTTGCAGAATATGACGATTTGTGCCGGTCTGACGTATCGTACGGTGGCTGCAGGGCTCCTGACGGTGGACGGAAAGCGGTAAATTAAGCCCCCCCCTCCTTTCATCCGTACTCCCTCCCCACTCTTGTCTTTAATGTCGAATTTGCCTATTTAAGTCTGCAGAAACGTTGTAAAAAAAATGACGTAATGAAGAATTCAGTGTAATGTTTTGAAGCATTCTCACTCGTGTTTCGTCCGAAGTCATTCGAGGTTAGTCGTGGTCACTCCTAGGCACTCGGGTGTACTTTGAGACATGACGTTTTTTCTAAGCAGTGGTAAGAGCTGTATGCACAATCTCAACATTAAATTATGAAAATATATCTATGTTTTTAAAAAACAAAGAACTGATGGCGAGGCAATCCCTATGTGGATGTGCTGTAATAAGGTAAGTTCAGTAGAGGTTCTCTACAAAAGCTGAACGTACTTGAATGGTTTACTTATTCAGTACTAGTGGCTCTGTGGTCAGAATTGTGAGTTTTTGACTGGAAAACCTTTTAATGAAATCTACTTGCATACTTGAGCAAATGAAATGCAATAATATGAAATCCTAGCCGCTGAAATTGAAAGGTCACGCCTTTTGAATGAAAATTAGTTGAACCAGCCAGGGCCGTACCTAGGATTTTTTGTCTGCGATGGCAAACTCCGCACTCCCTCTCAACGGTCTCCCGTTTACAGACAGGGTTTCTAGTTGGACGTTTTGTTTTCACCCTTACACAGAAAGTTGCCTCTCCTTTAAAGAAGAAAAAAACACACTGATGCTTTTTGTCTTAAATTGTCAAGACTTTCTATGGCATAAACACCTTGTTTAGCTTGAACCAAACATTGCCTCTCAATTAATGGTAAATTTAAAACACCACGGAGAAAATCACTGAGCCCCACAATTCAAACGCACTATAACAGTGGAGCAAAGCACTAGCAAAAACACAGTCTCGATTTTAGTACAATTCAAGCCTTTTATTGCTGTGACACGTTGCATAACTCTATAACACGCTAAAACGATTACTACAGAACCAAAAAAAGAAATAGTGCCAAGAAACACAACAACTTGTGACAAAAGTAATAGCCGGGCCCGGTATTACAACAACTACAAAATTTTTATTTTTATTTTTATTTATTTAGCTTTGTCCAATATGGACAGGGATACCGCAACAGCTAACGCTAATTACTGCGGACCCGGGATATACAGAATATATGCACAAAGACCAGACCACAACACCGGGAACTACGTCCCCTACTCTTTGCGAACAGTGAGTGGGTTCTTTAACGTCTCACAGAGTTATTTACAAACAAGGCCTACAGTTTATCGTCCTTATCCGAGAAGATTAGAAAGTCTAACCATTTGCAGATGTCAGAGTAGAGGCAGCACTTTCTCCTCAGTTATTTAAAGACCCTGAGTGGTGGTCCGGCCGGGGTTTGAACCCACGACCTCCCGCACGGTAGTCCGGCACTCTACCAACTGAGCTAACCGGTCGGCGGTTGAAGTTTATTGCACGTTCAATCGGCAAGCAATGATGTCCTGCCTAACATTTCACAAATCTCAACTAACAAGAAAGGCCGTTAAAACTTTCACGCGCTTTTAACGAGCCAAACCAAACCCGGCCGGCTTAGACTACGAGTAGTCCTCCATTTTTCCTCAGGGACAGTAGGGCGAGCGAAACGCGAGCGCGCGTGAAAATCACCCCACGCGAGAAAAGGCGACACGCGGCGGGAGAGAGAAAAATGAGTCCCCGCCGCGTGTCGCCTTTTCTCGCGTGGGGTGATTTTCACGCGCGCTCGCGTTTCGCTCGCCCTACTATCCCTGAGGAAAAATGGGGGACTACTCGTAGTCTACGGCCGGCTGAAATGCACCGTCGTTGAACAGACAGAATAAAGGGTCATATACAAAATGAGGAGAATTCAAAAAAGGAAGATAAAACTCATCAGGCAAAAATGACCTGTGATGTTGAACATACGATGGTTAAGTCCAAGGCCCTATCAACTCCTTCAGACCCGCTGCAAATACTTGGGAGTTGTGCAGGCTTTAAAAACCAATTTAGCTCTGAAAAAACATACTCGTGTAAGCTAGATTTAAAAAGGCTAAAACACGCGCTAGGGAGTGGCGTAGGCTTGTCAATCTTAATTTACACACAAAATTCTAAACCACAGGCAGTCCAAATTACAAAATCGTTATTGTCATAAGAAAACTCGTGCTGGCTTTTGCCTCGAAAGATTTTCCACAATAATTATTTGGAATTCTCATTGAAGGAATATTTTTCAGTTAATTAGTCGATTTTCTTGTGATTTTGGAACAACCTTCAAGAAAAAGCTCAGCTCCGGCAAACACTATGTTAGAAAAAAAAAAAAAAAAAAAGATAAATAAACAGTCATAGCGTTTTACATTTAGGTATATCCATCAAACAAATGTAGCTCTGCTGACTTTACTATACAGCTATTTCAATTAACGTTGTCGGATTAAAATCAAGCTAAAAGACAAGACCGCAATGTTTTGTGGGATTATTTTTTATGAATAATTTCATCAAAACCATCCCTGCACGTGCAGGTCATTGTACTGCTAATAACAACCTATTGTTTTCTCCAGGCATGATTGATTTTGATGAATTTATTCATAAAAATCCCACGTAAACTTTCGGTGTTGTCTTTTAGCTTCATGCTTTGAACCGACAACGTTAATTGAAATAGCTGTATATAAATATAGTAAAGTCAGCAGAGCTCAGATCCGCTCGCGCACAACTCAGTACACGACATTAGTGCTGTCGCGTAAATTGTATGCAAATGCCACTATAGAAAGCCACAAGAAACGAACAACGTAAGTCAATAATTTATTGATTTATTTCTTTTTCACAACTTTTGTGGACTCCCTGTGAGAAAAACCTGATAAAGTTGACCTCCTGGTGACAACGCGAAAACAAGCAAAATGCCGTCGCCGACGTGACGCGACCTTGATTTGAGCACCGGAAGTGAGGTCCAGTCTATTCCACGCGCTGTCACGTCCTCTTTTGACGTTGACGTTGCTTTTGCTAAATCTCCATATTATTGTTTGCGTAACGCTTTTCTCTGTATCACGGTACGACGGTTTTGTTTTCAAATTTTTAGGAATGAAGCTTGCGGAAGGAAACAAAACTGGTTACGAAAAATCATAAACGACAAAACAGCTGGGATACAAAGAAACTGATTTCTTAATTAACTGAAAGGATCGAGAGCCATATACTTAGCTGTTGTCCGACCGTTTGTCAGAGAGCCATTCAATTTACTGTATATATTTTATTATGTCTCTTTGGTATTGTGTTCTTGGTAGACACATGGAATTTTGTGGATTGGATGACTTTTTTTCTTGACTGATCAGATTCCGATTCTGTTATAACTTATACAGATTGTGTAAGTAGGGAAGTGGGGATTAACCTCTTGTAAGCGACCACTTGACGCGTGGTCTGATCTTCATTTTTCGCTGCATGTACTACGCTACTCAGAGTTTACGAGGAACTTCTAATGACAACCTGGCACTGCTCGTATTTTAACTAGGAAAATGTATACATGTACTATAATTATGTTCGAATAAGTAGATGTTTCAGACCTGTTCCCGGAGGACACCCCCTGTGGTTCGACTATCGTAAGCGAACAGCTCCCGAAAGCGACCACTAAATCTTGGCATTTTGGGTTATCGCTTACAGGCTTACGCGAGGTTCGACTGTATCTTAAAGTTAACGATAGACGACACTCTTGATTCCACTACTTATTGCGTAACTCGTGTCACCTTCAGTATGTGAGGTAGGACGAAATAGAGCCTTTAACTGGAAGTAACTGCCCTCAAAGCTGCTCCAATTCCTTCGTCAAGACTTCAGCAAAAGCATAGAAGGCAATGTTTAAGTTTGAGTGCCCTGATAGGATTAGCGCCGCCACTAATTCCCCTTCAACGCCCTTTAAAGGTTGGTTCTCGGAAAGACAGTCTGACTCGCCACGCAAGGTTAGTCATAGGTTTTACTGGGGCATCTCCCCCATTAGTCCAGAGAAAGGCAAATGAAGTGGCTTATTTGCAAGTCAAAGTCATGCTGTATTCAGGGAAAAGATTAGCTGCCTCAGCTAATAGTTTTTCCAACATCATGCCCAGCTATATCAGATAAAGAGTGAAATAAAAAAACTGCCATGTCTCAGTTGACAGTTCAAGTTCAGTTCTCAGCCATCAGGCACTCCCCTTCAGACGCCGGGACAGAGGGTGAAATTTAACATTGGCCCGGTGTTAAAACACCGCTTATTTTCCCGCCCCCGGGGAGGGCATCAGTACCGTACTTCACAAGCAAATAAAATACAAATCAGTTTGGGTTTGTTGGCAAAGATCGACCTTGTCGACAAGGGGGCTCATTAGATAGGTCCGCGCATTTCAAATCCGATATCATTTGGCGTTACCAAAATTATACTCATAAGCTAATGGACAGCGTATCACCAATACCATGCCACTTGTAGCGGAGCTCGCGCTCGCGCCGTAGGCGCGCGTGGCGGAGCCCCATAGCTAAGAGATTTTGGTAAACCCATCAGTGCGAGAAATTTTGGTTTGGTTATGACGTCATTTCCGTCCGACCGACCGCCCGTACGTACGCTTAATCCATGTAAGCCAACATGAAATGAGACACTCAAACCTTGTGCTGCAAATCAGGTTTTTTTCGGCTGGAATATGCATGGCCAACTGCGCTGCCGGCCGCGTTTGTTTGGCAGGAAATTGCATCGCCAACTGCGTTTGAGAAAAAAAAAAAAATAATAGTTTTGAAGACGACCTGCACGGCAAAACACAAACTCAATTTATGAATAAGTCTACAAACATGTAAAGCAAAGAAAGGGAGATAGAAAGAGATTTATAAAATATTTGATATATTTAATATATTTCGCAAGACTCGCAAAGTAATTTCAAGTACAACTGTTAAGGAAATGGTGAAAAATTTCCCAAAATTTTGATCGGGGTTTGCCTATCTCCTCCCCCCCCTGAACCCGAGGGGAAAAAAGCAAAAGAAAGAAGAGCCACAGCGCTTTGCCTGCCTCGCTAGACGACCTCGTCGAGGGAGCTCAAGTGAAGACGACAAAATATGCAGCAAATACGCAGTAAACGTTTTTCAAGGTAATTTTTGCATCTGAGTACCACAATAAAATTTCCTAAAAGACATTCTTTATTCAGAAAATGTACACGAAAACGAACACAAAACTATATGCTACAGACTATAAATGTTTCAAATCAAACTTTGTACGGCCGGTTGCCGTGTTTTGGCTGTCAAATTTGTATAAAATCTATTTTCTCTGAGACTTTCTCAGCGTAATAATCTACTGTTACGATTACTATTACCAGCAACAACTTCACAGTCTGGATCCGCTGCTTGTGCTATGATTCCTAAACAGCAAAACTCCACAAGGCACGATGAGCGACTCGACTTCTCGGCCATCTCAGGCTGCCACATCGATCGGGCAAGTTCACGTAAATTTCAAGAGCGTGTACTGAGAACATCTATTTCAATCAAGAAATAAATAAACAAAATTTCCCTTCATTTGTCGAATTATTT
>NW_028145612.1:2010000-2137500 GCF_977016875.1 Pavona decussata
AATAAACTTTTGCTGTTTCTTGTGAGAGACACCAAAATTAACCTTTAGGAATTTTCTTCCTAGCTGCGGCACTTGATTTCCATCTATTTTTGGTACAAAGAACCCGGCTTAAAGAGTCGAACTTCGAAAGAACCTCAAAGAACTTGTTTTTTTCTTTTTTTTTTTTACACAAAATGCAGAAACCAACAAAATGTAAAACTGTCGTGCTCATCCAATCAGCAGCGAGTATCTTCGCCGCTCGACCAATCAGGAGTAAGTAATTTTGCCCTCGGTGAAAGGAAATTACGAAAAACTGCCCTCTGTTACAACAAATCAGCATTCAGAAATTTTGCCCTCTGTTTTACATTGTTATTGTTGATGAGCAGTTAGCTGCATATGCATTAAGAATGTTCTATATAACTGCAGAATTGATGAGGAACTCATAAGGTTATTACGTTCATACAATAAGCAGACTTCTATTGTGGAGCTCCGCTTTTAGGCTTGGCTAAATATATATATTACCTTAGGAATGTAACATTTTTGGACATTGAAGGCCATTGCTGTTTCTGGTCACGTGTCTTACGAAAAAATGGCCAAAGCTCCGGATTATGAGTAGTTATAACGATAGAGGGATCAAAGCAATGAGTAGGTGCTCTCTCACACTTTCTAACACTGCACGAGTAAAACCTTCCGCGTTGTGTAACAACAGTTGACAAATTTTGTAATCAGAACTAGCTGACATACTTTGTAACGAAACAAACATTATAATCGCTTTCAAGCTCTGATATAAACTTTGCCTTGCCAAAAAAGCAATTTGATTCAGTTTAGTTTAAACCAGCTGGGGCACTTTGTGTGGGTTTCTAAACTATAATCATAAGCTTATGCTACCCGGGTTTAATAGAAAGTAACAATTGAAATTAGCGTTAAAAGGACTGTGTCAGCTGGGGCACCTGCGTAGTAAAGTACATACCGGTTGAGACTAATTTGCATGCAACTCGTTGCCGGAATTTTTGCTATTCCGCCATTACAAAAGCTTTCAAAAATATCGCGACAAACAGCTTCTGTAATTACTAAAGAACGTTTGTAAACAAAACATTCAGCTAACTCTCCTATGACGAACGCGATTCAAACAGATGAAAGCAGCTTCCCGAACTCTCTAACGGCATTTGAAAAAGTTGGGCCAGCGACTTCAAAGTGCTTCTAATCAAAGCGTCATGTGACAAGGGTGACATAGTCCCTTTAGAGAGGTTAATAAATGAATAAATGCTTTTTTTGATATAACTGGGATGGCCTTTTGTCATATAACTAGTGGAGTTCCAACAACATAATAAAAACGGAAGGTCGCCAACTAAGTTTTTGAAATAATTTGCAAAACAGTGCAGCAATACAGTTTTTTGTAATCTGTCATCATTTTGCAAACTATAGAACAATGAAAAACTCTCGTTTAACTCAACCCCGCGAATCTCAGTTAAATTTTTCTTTGCGAGAATTTCCGGTATATATCAGGCTTTGCGGTTGATTGCAAATTAACTGAAATACATGGGCCATCACATCTTGTAGAAAAGCTGTTAGGCTTTGAAACGGGTGGCGACAAAAAGATAAAAATTCGTTATACCTGAGTCAAGTATGAAGTGGACTTTTAGTGCTTTGTTTGTAAATTGCAAAGTTTGACAGTTGACAGTTTTTCATTATAAAGTACGACCGCTCATTATTGCATAGGGCGGAAAGCTATAATTGCAAAGTGCGACCGAGCAATTTTATTGCACATTTGGCAAGTGTTTATTAAATGCGAAGGGCTAATAACGAACTTCAGTAAACTTTGTAAGAATCGACAACTTCAATAAAAACCCAATTTGTAACTGGATATTCGTCTAGACGAACATTTCAAGAGCTAATTAAAATGATGAAAACGTATGGCAAGTAACAATGGTTATAGTGAGAGGGAGAATACGGAAGGTGCGCCAGAATACGGGGACTTTTTGCTGCTTTGATAAAGAATTCGAGGTAAGGGGGATAAAATTTTGAAAAAGGGAATAACGAGAAATATGGAGACTAATATGTAATGCGATAAGTATTCAATCGCAATTTTTTCACTCTTCGCTTGAGAACATTTTGTAAAATTCATTTACATTTTCATGAAGTTTTAGCGTATCCGATGTGACACATTGGATAATTGCGCATGGTCAACATTTGCATCAAAAAGATTCTGCTCACCAAAAAGACCCATCTCGATATACAGTCAACTCTCGCCTTGAGGACACCTCGCTATTACGGACACCCCGGTAACGCGAACAACAGCTAAATCCCCGGCAAAAATAGAATACAGTCGTTTGACTGAAATGAATTCCCGCTGTTACGGACTCTCGCTATTAAGGACACTAACCCGCGGTCCCGAGGGTGTCCGCAATAAAGGGAGTTGACTGTAATCTCTATTGTTTTATTCCCCTAAGCCTCGTAGCCAAGTAGGAATTTTAATATATCGCAATTGGTCTAATGCCAAGATGGGTTTTCAAGATCACTTTGTCGCATATATTTCGGTAATATTTCACCTATCGTATTCAGAAAATATATCAATGAGTTCAAGTTTCTGGGAAAAAAAAAAGAAGCTACCGCTTGGTTTTGTTAACAGTGGTGCCTAAAATACATGCGCCAGTTAATTGTACGAGCCAGGTGCCAAGCAAAAATTTTCACAAAACTTTAAGCAGAGCTCGAGACAACATTGTAAAAATGTATGTTTAGAAGAACTAGTCGACTTAAATCAAGTCCACTTTCAAAGGCAGGAATGTCAACATATATTTCTTTGCACGCAAAATGACGTTTCAAATTGGAGAACGTGACCGACTTTACCAGATGTTTTCTCCGAAGACAATCACCTGGGTACGAGTCTAGCAATAAGTAATCAGGACTCAGTTTTTCTTCCGCTTAACAAACTGATTAAGGTTTCCTTTAACTGGATATTCATGATTCACATGGAATTTTTGATGCTCTTTTGTAGCTTGGGGCGCTTTCCTTTTGACAGGACTGCCCGACCAGTGCGTAAAGGGAATTTACCAATTTTAAGGATAAGTTTTATCCTACAATTATAGTAATTAGAATTTCCTCAAAATGGTGCGTACCATTTTCGGAGTGATTATTTTTCAAGATTTTGCAGCACCATCCATTCAAAATGACGCTTTCGATTTACAGACTGGCCGCCCAGACCGGCCTGTCTGTAAATCGAAAGTATACTTGCTCTTCAATCGGCTGTGCGAGTGGTTCGACCTACCAATAAAGATAATCCACCTGAAATGCTATCCATATGAATATTTTTTAATTATAGTTGCATACTTAAATACATGTGGTCCATACAGACGTGATGAAAAAATTAAACGGCTTAAAACTTTAAATCTATAACTAAGATATGACTTGATATAATTAACACCGTATCACTGATGTACTGACATCTCAGCCAATCTATCCCAGTAGGTACATTGAAACACAGTTAAGGACGATTCCGGCAATTTTGTGGCTAAACTACATTTTTAAATTTCGAATGGAACATGTACATACACATGAATCATACGATAAATGAGGAAAGATTGTAAATTTCAAGCTCGGTAATAAAGAAGGGTGTGATTCACTGTGTTACAAGCGCGAGAATTATTATTTTTTATGAAAAAGTGCAAAGTTCGCCTTGTTACAGGAAGCTATTCTAGCAGTCTGCAGCAAGTTTGTCATATGAAGCCAGTCAATGGCCCAGCTTGGCACAAGTTCACAGTAGCACAGGGGTTAGAGCATCCGACTGGGATACTCAATGTCATAGTTTCAATTCTCGCCATGAAACTGGATTCTTTCATTATTTCACGCCTGTGAAATGCGGAACAGTTCATCTCTCTCAAATGACTTACATACTGATTTTTTAAAAAGTCAGTTTTTCCCTGAACAAGTAAAAGAAAAATTAAAAGTTCAAGTTATCGAATGTCTGTTTGCTTTTGAAGCCACCATGTTTTTTAGCTTTTCGAAACGAGTTCCTGCCAAAGAGATTTTAATTAAGTAGAAGAAGAAGAGCTTGTCTGGATTCAAGACTATGTCAAACTTATTTCTGCTTGCGTGTCTACTCTGGATTTGGTGTTGTTATTTGAAATATGCTCGTTTCTCCATCTTCGTTTCAAACATTGGCTGAAGTCCTTCTTCAGAAATGCGTAAATCAGTGGGTCCGTTATAGTGTTAAAAAGCAAAGTGTAAAAAGACGCGTACGCGACCGGCGCTGTTATCAGCTCAGGCTGATTAAATATCTCACAAAGATTGATATAAATCAGAGGCATCCACGAAAGAAGAAACATTCCGAAAATCATAGCAAACACAACCACCGCCTTCTCTTCACTTCCTGCGCGTTCACCAGTTCTGTTCCCCATGGTAGAACGTCTTCGGTTCCGCGAAATGAATCGTCGAACCACGCGAAGTAGTCGAGCATAGATCCAGATCATGGCCAAGCAGGGTATTAACACGAATCCAAACACAGTAATGATCATGTAAACCTTGTGATACTTCGTTGTCGGATCGGCGTCCCAAGCCAGTGGCAGTATAGAAATAATAAATGGCAGAAGCCAAGAGAGGGAAATGATTACAGCTACTTTGGTGCTGTTCATGGAGACACGGTAACCGAATGGCCGAGTAAGGGCGACATATCGCTCGTACGTCACGGCACCGATGTTAAAGATGGACGCTAAGAGGAGGAAGGCAATCACATATCCCGTAATTGGAGTGGTGGTGAGCGAAAAGTTCTCGTAAATGTAGATGGGAATCAGAGCAGCGGCGACAAGGAGATCCGCAATTGAGAGTGAAACGACGAACGCGTTGGTAATCGTCCATAGCCGCTTCTCGATCATAACTATTAAGCAAACGATAACATTGAGAATGGTCGAAATGAGTCCTAGCACAGCCCACGTTACTGATAGAGGAATTAGCACATTTGCCGCTTGGTGGTTCTCGCTATCTGGTGTAATCAAAGCGGTCGTGTTGTTCAGAAGCTGCATTATTAATTCGAATCCTCAGTTAACTGACTAAGCTCTTTCTTAATATGCTCAATGCTTTGTTATTTTTAGCAATCGAACTTGGGCAAACAGACGTAAACAGCTGTCTCCACGCTTTGGAAATGTTATCAAAGTGTGATTCTTCAGTGGTAGCCCTCCTACTGTAACGTGTATACGACGCCGACACTGTTCTGTCGCCAACCGCCCGACTTTTCCTGACGTCTAAAATTGTCTGTAGTCTCCAAGGAGCTCAAATAACCCTATTTCACTGATCTGTCAAAAATAGATGTTAAAACAACAGGTTAATGAAATAAATTTTCGGCGGCTGACATTCGCTATGAAAAGAACTGAACTAAACCAATATTTAATAGGGGACTCTTGGGAAATAAAAATTATACCATATTCTAACTTTTGACAATTCTTTAAAGAAAAAACCCTATCCTGAGAAATGCCCTTAGATGTTCTTAAAGTGAGGTTTTTCAGGATTCATCAAGAATACCTTCTTGCGTTTTTTACAGGCTCAAAGGATGCTGTCCTAGCGATAACTTCTTTATTATAAACTTCTCATGCAAATTGCGTTTCAATTAAGACAGACACAAGGAATATTAAAATGTCTTTTTGATGAGACAAGCTCAGTAATTACTTACGACTTCACATCTTTTCATAAAAAAGATCCACTTTAATATTTTATCAGCATGGATCACGTTTACCTTTTGTTGTGTTTTAGTAAGTTATTCGATGGGCATTAATTTAAGCAACTCCGGTGTGACTACGTTACTGTTTTTTGTTTCCCTCGTAGAAGGTTGCCTGGGGACATATTACTGCTTTTGGTTATTTTGTTTCGATTTCATGACAGTTTTTGGCAAATCTCGTAAAGGTAATTTGCTTTTTTTCATTTATTGACCTTGGAACAAAGTTGTTTTCCACGTTGTAAACCAACTTTCAAATACAGTCCACAATTTCTGGTATAAAATATCTTCCTACACAATTTAATCATGGTTTGTGTTTCCGTGTTGTTTTGAATAACGACCAACTGTTTTGTTTTTGCTATGCGATACTATATTCCCAAATTTTTCTTTACCATCTTCCATCTGATGGATTAATGATTGAAATATATAATCATTGCGGTTATTTCATCGAGCTATATACAATTCAGCCAGGTTCGTCCCGGAAAATCCAATTTGCGGTTACGTCCCCCTTGAAAACTAAGAGGTCAATGCATGCATACATATTTGAAAAGCTTTGATTGATTGCGATTCTTTTGTTAGAAACTTTTACTTTCTGTATGATTATTTAATAATATCTTGTTTTGCAAGTGACAACGATAAGAGCGAACTGAGTCTCAGCTCACAGCGAATAAGGCATTGTCATATAAGACTTCATTAAAAGAGAAATCGGCGTGTTTGCCAGAACCACAAACCTGTCACACCGTTCTCCTTTTTATTTACTTAGTTACTTCTTTGAGTAATTAGTGTTCCTTCCTAACCATAGGCATATAAATATAATACATTTATCAGACTTTGCGTGTTAAGAGGGTGGTTTATATTAACTTTTGAATTTGAACCAGTGACTTATAGACTTATAGACATGCACGCAGCGACTGAATTTTTGATGCCGTTTCTCCTTTGCAACTTTATGCATAAAAATGGAGAATTAAGGGTTAAACAAAAGCGCAATCCAATTGATAAAGTTCCGTATATTGGAGTCTCCCACAAATCCGTTAATTTCTCGGCTTTTGACATGACTGGCTCCTCAAACTTATTAATAATCCATGAAGGGAAAACAAAAGATATCAATACCGACCGTGAAGGAGGTTTGGAAATGTGATTTTTATTATCATAAAAAAGGTGAACTTTTTGGTTTGATTTGCTAGGAGAATTATTAATGACTTGAGAACCAATATCAAACACTCGAAAGAGTGTTTTTGCAACCCACGTCACCTCTCCGTGTTTGAAAATCGGATGAAACACTCTTCACTGTGTACAATAACAAGCTGACAGTTTAACGTTGAGTTGTTTGGATGTTAGCCTTAAACTGCGAACAAATTAGGACTGTCATTTATCCATCGCTCGTCAGGGAGGGAAAATAATAAAATTTAGACAACACGCGTATTTATTTTTAAGAAGGCGTGATTGAGTATTGCTGTCGATAGCTACCCAATGAAAATGGGAATATTGAACGAGGCAACTTTATGGGAAAAAATATACCTATAACGGCTTAATTAAAAGATTGCACAAAAAGATTTTGAGGCGAACGTGAACAGCGTAAGTCTTTTTTTTTTTTTTTAATTAGGGTTAATTTAAATGTTTAAAACTTGGAAGAAGATTTTCTTCTTCCTATGACGTGTGTGCTATCTGTTTTGAGTTGGAGCGACTGAAATTGTTTACATTTAAATTGGTAGTCTCAGCCGAAACATTTAGAACATCTTCTTTAGTATTTAGTTTGTACAAGTACACACCACGCACCAAACGTGCGATAAAGGAGCAAATATGATGAGGAATAGCCTGCAAGAACAGACGCCTTAACGCGGCGGGTGAAACAAAAGCCACAAAATGAGTCTGCTCTCTCAGGCTAGACCAACACCAGAGTAGAAAGAAATCGTATAGCTGGTGCAGTGTAGGACAGTTGATAACACAGTGGCATCCACATGAGAAAAAAGTAAAACATTTGATGAAGGCTATCGGGGTGTATTTTGCTGTGGTGTGGTTACTTTCTTTTCTTTCTCTTTCATCTTTTTCTAGAGATTTTTTTATCGATTTCATACGATTGGTGGAAACTCTCTTTCAAATAAGTGTAATTAGTGAGAAACATGGACCATAGGATAATGATATTCCAGAGTCTTGAACGGCTTAGCCAACTCAAAGCTATGCGCCTCGTTAAAAATGGCGGCCATAAAAATGAAATCAGCAATATCTAGCAACATTTCTTTTTTTTAACTAAATTAAAAATTTCACTTGCGCTGGTAGAGTATGGGGTGATTATAGCCACTATCGTGTCAGACCCAACGCGTGCTCGTCAGGAACGGTTGTCAGTTAGTATTGAACGAACAGCCTGATCGAATCGTACATAACTGAGCCGTTCGTAGTTAACGAGCCACTACGCGCCGTTCATTCATAACACGATTGACTGCAACAACTGTTTTATTATTTAGACAGCTCTTGTATCATGAGAAATCTTATGACTGACAAAAAGAAACGTTTCGCTGTGAAAAAATCAAACATTTTCACATCTTTTATTTCGCGAGAATTCTCTACCCGTTAGATAAGGGCCGATAGCCTACTAATAAGAAGCCAATCAGAGCTTGGTCATAACTGATCGACTAACCAGGCTTTTGCTATATAATAAAGTAAGTTATATTCCTGAGAATGCTACGCCTATAATACACCAAATTTCAATAAGTAATTTTCAAGCTTGTGTTGATATTGCTGCCCAAAACAAGGAGAAATTATTAAAACAATTTTGAAAAAACGAACATGTAGTTGCGAAAGTGTTGAATAACCATGAAAATATTGATACTTCCACTGAAGCAGCTCATACGTTATTTGAACAGCTGGTTTGAACGTTTCATAGAATGCAAACTAAACTCGAAGGAGGCTGTGACCCGCGGCTGCAACTAACTGAAATATCGACGTACACATTATTCAAGGGTTCGTCGTACCGTACTGCTGCAAGAGAGGATGAAGGTTTGACTGCTGTGAAATTTACAATTTTCTTTAGCTGATTTCGTTGTTCATACTTGCCCCCTGATGGGTATCATTTAAACGGAGAAGAAGCCAAGATTTCAGTTGAAATAGCGTGATATTGCTAATTTACGAAAGTGTGATTTACGCTATTATGCGTGGGTGGAAAATTATGGATTTCTGGTTCTCGTCTTGCACAACGGGGTGGGATGGACATTTCCTATATTTTTCCTCAGTTCAATCCGGCTTGACCGTTCGTTTGTATCATGACACAGATTAAACCGCGCAACAGGAAAATAGAACTGCTTATCAGAGAATTCATTTGCATAATTCCTCGCTATCATATCCGGCAAAAGATCGAACCGTTCAGCTTATGAGCCAAGATAGAGTTGATTTCCATCGTTAATGAGTCATTATTCATCAGCTTATAATTGAACTTTCAATCAATTTGATTTTCGCCTTTAGTCAACAAAATTCTAATTCAGAATTTTCCAGAATACTGAGTTGGACATATATGGGTACTATTTGCGTTAAATTCCACATTTTTTAGTTTGGAAGAATGTTCATGACCTTTCTGAAAGATTGGTTTTCAGCCTTTTTTTTCAAAAGAATGTAGAAGAAAAAAAAAGCCCTGTTATATTTGTTAAATTACCTATGCAGAAAACATTCTTGAATGTTCGAAAATTTTCACTCGGAAAAAATTGTTTAAAGACCACTCTTTACAATCGTGTGTTCTAGGCCTGACAACATTATACGCCAGAGTAAATGTTCGGTTCATTATAGCCGGCTACCACTGAGTAGAATCTATTATGGATTATCGGTTTTAAATTTGTTTCAAGTCCCTGTTAATATGATTTGTTTTGCCTCTTTAACAGAAATTCATAATTCGATTTAACACAAAATTGTGTTGAAATCCCACTTACCTCGTGTAATTCCAAGCTTTGACAAATTGTTTCTGACTCGAACTAACTGAAATAACGGACTAAAATATGACTCAATAGCCAAATAAAGCGTAATGTCAGCCGAGCGGGTAATTCCAGTTGTCGTCTGATTTACTATCAATAAACTCTTCCTTTTGTTGATATCCTATTATAAGCCCATCAAAATTAACCTTGTATCAGTAGATTTCAGTAGGTCTCAAGGTCAACTTATTGAAATACTTCAAAATGAAATGTAGGAAATACCACATAGACAAATTAATTTAACCCGATTGAGTTGTGCAACCCCAATTTGTTTGCGGCTTTTTGTTTGGAACTGTTTTTAAAACGTTTGAACGTAATACGATCTACTTCCAAGTTTCCCCTTTGCTCTGCCTAGTCTTTGCTTTTTCAAGAGAGTTGGCTAGCTAGTTTCAAAGAAGTTTTGACTACATAACTGCGATGTTCTTTCATGTTCTAAATGGGGAAATACTGAGTGGAGTTAACTGATAGCTGAGAATTGGCCGAAATTTGAACTGTCAAGAAAGAAATGGTGGGATTATTTTTATTGATACTAAGAAAGTGAAGAAGACTGTTAACTGAGATGTGTAAACTTTGCTTAAGCATAGTGTGAATTTTAGTTAAAAATAACTTGTGATGTTAATACCTGGAGAATAAGTTGCTAACGAAGATAGCTAAAAGCTCCAGTTGTTTCTTGAAGTCGTATGGCCTTCAGCTTAAAAGTGATAAGCAGCTTTTCAAAGTCTCGAGAGAGATATTCTCCTTTGCAGCCGTTGTGTCTCGTCACGCAATGACGAGACACAGACCGGCTGCGAGGGAGACTATTCAGTGGAAAGCTCGCTGTTCGGAAATCTTCGGATCATACTCGACACTGTTCGGCTAATGAGAGGGGCACCGTTGACATGATGGAAAACCGCCAAAAAAAAAAAAAACGTTAGAAACATTAACAGAGTTCCGACATAATCAATCCGCGATAGCTGAGATATGGCTTAAATTCTAACTGACAGCCTGAGAATCCCGCACCCACATGCAAACCGGCTCTGCACTGGTCCACGTCCATTTTGTGTTATTTTACGTCCCTATTGGATAGAAATGTCAGTTGAAATGTGGATAAGCATACAGTATCACAAAAACTTACTTCTGTGTTACAAGCAAAAACGATAAAATTCTTAACCATAAGGAAAACTTCTATAGGAAACACCCTGATAGGAACAACAGTCTGTGACATACATCATGCCTTTAAGCTTTGAAAAGTTGTGTTGTATAACTGGGCATTCCATAACATTTAACTATATTCAGCCTCGTGCCCAGGCCTACTCTTGCTAACCGAACGAGCTGAGCTGCTTTTCTTAGGCTTGGGACCGAGCGCGATAAGCCTTCATGACAGGCGAACTGACATTTTCTTTCCCTCTCGCCTCTACTCTGAGATCGTATCTCAAGCTTAGCGTTCGATGTCTCGAGCTTCGCGCTTAAATAAAGGCCTGTTATGCAGGCTAAAACGAAGGACGATTGTGGACGAGGCTGGCAGTATTGTACTGCAAAGCAGCATGAACCAGCATTGGAGCAGTTCATGATCATGTGCGGTCCGAATAGTGGTTTCGTGGCTAAAATCATCAAGTGTGGCCATTCAAAAAAAAGTAAGAGACCAATACTTTCCTGGGTCTGCGACGTTCATTATCGATATTTTAGGGAATGATTTTGTTCCTTTTCCTTTGGTTCGAGGAAACTAAATCCAAAGGGAGATTTATCCTTGTTATCTAGACAATTATAAAAGTACTGGTTCGTGTCTTATTGAATTTCCACTGACTTCTTCAATTACAGCATGCTAGTGATAGACAATGAAATGATTTTTACTGACAGATAATTAAAGGACTTTGAATTTTCTAAAATTATCCAATGCCGAAAATGTTGCTACTACGTAGTACAATATTTAATCCATCTCTGTAGTGACAGTATTCAGCAGGAAGTCTCAGAATCCTTTCTAGGCTTATCGAGGAGGCCCCCCTTACTAACTGTTACTTACTACATCGCTAGTTTATTCTCATTGATGCGTTTCACTAAGACTAGGGTATCGAGATTCAGATAAATTCACTTTACATGGAGGTCGTTATCAAACGTTCCTAAAGATTGATATCAAGCAAGAAACTAAAGTTGGGAGACATGTCTCCTGGACAATAGAATGTTGTGTGAAGCGCTTGATACAAACCACGAAAAGACGATGTTCATGAAGAAATATATGTGCTTATACGCTACGGGCGCCGCGCGAGCCTTCGTGTCGACTAAGAGAGCCACAAAGAAGTGCATTTTGAGAGAGAAAGGGCGGCTTTTGTTTCGTTTTGAAAAACTTCAAGGAAGTTCGCAAAAAAGAATCTGCCATATGAATGTTTTCTGATGGTAAAAAGATCTGACAAGGGCACAATACAGGCCGACTTGAAGCGGCTTGTTAAAGCACAACAAAAAAACTCTCCTTCTGGGAAATTGTTTGAGGGTAGCATCAGTTTTTTCCTTCCGATTAATTCTTATGAAACGAAAAGTTAATATCCGTTAATCGCCAACTCCTTACATCTCCCAGAATTCATGATCAAGACGTTTATAATGTTTGACGGCGAGGACGTCTTGTTGAAGCAATATATCCTCCTTACGTTCTTATTACCACGTCACACAGTACAGCCCCAAGGATGCAATACCCTCCCTCTTGATTTCTTGTCACAAAATGGGTGTTCTCACGAGCGCATACATACAACTCTATGTCGTTCCTCATGCAAAGTCAGTAAAGGACGAAACGCTAGAAAACGTACCTTTTCTAAATGATTTTCGGTTCATGTGCATGATGACATTATCCTCTTTGTCATCTTGATCATCGATGGTGTATTTCGCATTGACCGTGGGAGCCTGTTCAACTTTAACTGCCGCGTCGAACGATGTCGAAACTACGTCTGTAAGAGTGCTCGAAAATTCTTTAGCTCTTTTATTTCCATTCACGTGTCAAGTTAAGAGCTTTTACACTACGTCGAAAGGTCCGTGCCATATATGACTTTGCATTCAATAGGAACACCATGCACGTTTCCGGCTGATCGGGTCAATTACGTTTATCAGTGGGCGAATTCGTGGGTTTCTGTTGTCTATCAGCTGTAAGCTCGGATGATACATCGCAAATCAACTGATTGAAAGGGAACGAAGAAACCTTCAAGACAAGGTTACCCAACGGCTCGTTTTTGTCACAGTGAAGTGGAGATCGCTCTTTATAAAATTTATGTCCAAACTTTCTAACAATTAAAGGAAAATTGATGCGTTTTTTCTTGGACTAGATAGAAAAGGAATAGGTTTTTATTAAATCGAGGAGTGAAATTTAGTTCTCTAAATTGTCTTCCTTTTGGTTACACTTAGCTAGATAATACTATCAAGCGGCTTGTTCCATTTCTTGCTGTTTAGGTCTAACAAAAGTGTGCGTTATTGTAGTTGTTCCAAGCGAAAACTAGGTGCCTAGTTTTGTCTGCTAAGCTTGCAGGTGAACCGGCCACAAATTGGTTGTGATCCGGTGTGCTGACAGGGCTTGTAAAGTCCACGGCTTCTTTTATAAGAGGAGCGCTTAGTGTAGGATTATTGCTCTCGACAGTGTGTCGCCTTGTTGTAAATCGTTGTGCGTTGGTTTTGGTTTTCACTGTTAACAAATGAGTTTACAAATGGCATTCCATTTTCGTCGATCTCATTTGTCAACTAAATTGTATGCCTGTATTTTGCCAGAATTTTCTTTTGTCGCGACACCCAAACGAAATCTTATATATACATATACATATACATATATACGTACAAAGTCTTGAAACTTGCGAAATTAAGATGACCTGAATTTTTCATGTAACTTTTTTATTACTGACGAGCTCGAGAACTCTCATGACACAGAAAGGCCACAAGCATCGATATGATAAATCAGATTTGCATTGAACACTCTTTGACTAAAAAATAATGTTCACTCTTGTGAAATTATACGTTTTTAGATCTTCTAGACAATCTTGACCACCTCGATTAACGAGATTCACGCGCGCTTATCAAATGATTTGTAACAGTGCTAAGATTTTCCTTGAGAGGCAATCGTGATCTCTAGCTTGGATTATCAGTAAGAGTAGTAGGATATTTGCAATCCAAATAAAATACCACAAAGAAAACAAACTAGGCAAACATCCAAGTTTCTTAGATCGAAGCGGAGAGTTTTCTTTTCCGGTCAGTAAGAAAAACAAACGTTTTTTTTTTATTTGGATAGGATAAAGATATCCGTGTTATAATTTGCTTGAGATAGATAGGAATATCAAATGAATATCTATTTTATGGTTTAGAAATTTTTTACCTTTCCGTTGATTTTTCTAGTTATCTATATTTTAGATCTTATCAACCTCCACAATAAATGATTTTAAAAATAGATCAGTGTTTCAGTGTCTCGAGGGCAAATATAAAATTCTATGGACAGAATACGAGACGTGCATTCACTAAAGAAGGAATAATTCTGAATTGATGGATATGTTGCAATTGAAATTTGTAAATTTAGTCATACCCGACGAGAAGTGCAGTTAATTCTCGCCAAAACATCGAACACTTATACGTGAAAACCTCGTTTTACCAAAGCGAAAATGCAAATATTGAAGAGCTTTTACATGAATAGGAAATTTTTTAAGGGAGCATCAATATACGTTTGCCTCGAGCAACATAAACACAATCAGCGCGTCCGTCCCACTTTAAATTAGCGTCAACGATTGGTTGTGGTTCTCCAAGCAAGAGGAAGTTTCAAATGAGATGTTTAAGTCTAAGAGTAAATAAAATTAGTTAGACCATCTGTATTCTGTTTGTCAATTTTTTTTTCACGTTTTCGTCTTTTATCGTGCTAGTGATGAAGGCATTGTCTCAGTCTTTTGTATCGCGGGAGATCTTCGATTTTTAATGATCCTTTGAAATTTAAGTGCCGATGGATTCTTTTCAGGGCCGAAAGGTACACCTGTTAACTATAACGCTTTCCCTTGAAGTTGCCGAAACATACCATTTTTGGCATAAGACGACTTTCGGAAGCGTAATCCCAAAGAAGGGACTGTCTCGAATTTGAATTTTTTTTTTTAGCTTACTCGTCCGTTGTTTTGTTTCAAAGGTAAATTAACGCACTTCTAAACCAAATAATGGCAGAAATTGAATAGCAGAGTTTGTTACATTAAAAACAACATCTCTGTCGCTTCTTACTTGACGAAGAAAACATACCACTCCTGATACACTTACCAAAATTTAAAAGAATTGTTTTAAAAATTCGCCTTCCTAAATTGGAATCACTTCCTGGCGCAGTGATGATTGGCGACTTCTCCTTTGCCAGCATAAGATTGTCAGACTAGTATTTGGAAAATACGGCTTTTCATTATTAAACTTTTGGAGATTTCGTTGGCATGAATAATACATGCTCATTTCTATGGAAATGCCAAACGTGATAACAAGCTAAATTTTGTAGATATTGTTCGTCAAATATTTATCTCTAGTCAGCGAAAATTTATATCAAAGTTGAGCCTTTTGTGAGAAATCAATTGTTATCAACTGACATTCAAGAAACAAAGAACAAATATAATAGAAATTAGCTCTACTGAATGAAAGCAAAGTATTTCTCAATGCTGTATAAATTGACTGGAGTAAAGGCATTAGGGCTTTGTTGTGACCGTGGTTTCCCTTGTTTGACACGCAACTTTCCGGTGGCTGATAAGGCAACAACTTGAATCAAACTAACGACCGACAACAGCATAGTGACTGAGATGAAAATTTCATGATGAATTTTCCCGTATTTTACTTATATTTCCTAAAATTGAAGTTCTACTGATAGAGGCCGGAAGCCTTTTACACCGCAAAATAAACTTGTTGGATTATAAGTATGTTTAACCAAAAACAATTTTCACTAACCCGTAGTGAGAGATTTACGGCATCTTATCTTTTCTTTGCACGGGAGGAATGGACGACGAACCCACAAAACTACGCAACATTTACGCGAGAACGTGGATGCAAAAAATCCATAGGAACGATTCGAGAAACCTCTTTTTTTATAAATGTCTAACGCACGGTCACCTTGCACTGCCTTCGGCCTGTGATTGGACAGTTACAAAATAACATAATAATGATAATACTAATAATAATAATAAAAATAAAAAAAAAACATAAGGGAAGTAAAGCCAACGTGTTACGTAAATGATGAATTTGGGACACGTCCAAAGTGGAGAAAAAATTTCCTTTTCAATGGAAATATCCTTTGAAGGCAAAAAAATCTTTACTGACATCCTTCAATAGCTTATTTTGCAAGGCTTCGTTTATTTGTTTTAGATAAGGAAAATCGCTGACCAACAACGACATAATGACTGAGATGAAAATTTCATGATGAATTTTCCCGTATTTTATGAATATTTCCTAAAATTGTAGTTCTACTGATAGAGGCCGAAAGCCCTTTGCACAGCAAAATAAACTTGATTAATTATAAAAATGTTTAAGCAAAAACAATTTTCACTAACCCGTAGTGAGAGATTTACGGTATCTTATCTTCTGTTTCGCGCGGGATGAATGGACGACGAACTCACAAAACTACGCAACATTTACGCGAGAACGTGGATGCATACTAAGTCATAGGAACGACTCGAGAAACCTCTTTTTTATAAATGTCTAACGCACGGTCACCTTGCACTGCTTTCGGCCTGTGATTGGACAGTTACACAATAAAATAAAAAAAAACGTAAGGGACGTAAATGCCAACGTGTTACCGTATACGTAAATGATGAATTTGGGACACGTCCAAAATGGAGAAGATACTTCCTTTTCAATGAAAATATCCTTTCAAGGCAAAAAAATATTTACAGACATCTCTCAATAGCTAATTTTGCAAGGCTTCGTTTATTTGTTTTAGATAATGAAAATCGCTGCCCAAACCCTCTCAGAAAGTGCGAAAAACGATTTGTGGGCGCCACGCGTAAGACGCCCGAATTACGCGTCGCTTGTCAGTGGCAACGCATGCAAACGAAATACTTTTTTTCAGCTTTTAAAGACTATTTACACCTTAAATGTTTGTTCCCAAAACTTGAGCCATATTTTACACATCGCATTAGTAAGTCAGGTCAAAGTTACTTTAAGTCACAGACAAGAATCGAATCACAAGTGAACTTTATTTTCGACTTTTTGGCCGTTCGCTCCCTACAATGTTCATTGGAAAATAATTAACTTGGGTGTTACGCTACTGACCAACATAACCGAACTTGACATTTCAAATAACACTGTAGAGTTTTAGAAATCAGTTCAGTACATATCCACGAGAATATGAACCTATAGAGTACGGAAAGGAAACATGGAAACACGAATGAATAACTGAGAGAAAAATTAAAGGATCACTGAGCCACAGAACGGTTATCTTCGTCCCCTTTTCATGCGCCTAAGCGTTTAAGATTCGGTGTCTGTGTGGTGGAAGCTGTCAATTTGCCTACAATGTCCAGAGTTATTTTGGGAGCGTTCCTTGTAGTTCAACACACTCTCAACACGTTCCAGCATAGTGGCATTCTGACATTTACAGTGCGACTACTGTTAACGGAGTCACTTAAACAAAATTGGCCAATCAAATTGCAGGACAAGAACAATGAATTTCAACCAAAGCCGATCGAACCAATCACGAGTAGACGGGAAACAACAGTTTTAATTTGGGTTTTAAAAAACCCCAAATTTTGGAACTATTCGCTATTCGCGGCAAAATGTGATCTGATTGGCCAGTTTTAAGTGACCCCGGTAACAGTAGTGGCACTGTAAAGCGAGCACCTACACTAATACTTATTTTAGCATATTTTCTAAGATGGAAGTTAAATATATGTGAAATACATGTATTAGAACTGCGGATGAAAGAACCGTAATAATTGAGAGGCCAACGCAATTAAGTACGCCGCGACTTAAACAGCTGCGAAAATAAATTTCATTTGCCTTGAAACGTCTTTAGAAGCGACTACATCAAACACAAGAAGACCGCGTCAATTTGTCTCCAATAAAAATTGCCTCACCTGCTAGCCTGTTAGCTGACAGCGGGTGGGTTGAACATGATGAGTGCACCACTGTTATGTTTTGACTCATTGGTAATAAAATATTTTATTTCCCACCCCATTCAAGCAGATGATTTTTTTCCAGAATCCTTAGAACATGGCTCACGTAGAGGGAGTGTTCAACTTGTAATTTCCTTTTCCCACAACTGATACTGTACTCAGAAAGTGCATAAAATGGCCCTGTTATAGTTATGTCGGCTGTGTGACCTCTGGGCCCATTTACTGCAATTTTCCTTGTTTTTCTAGGGCAAATTACATTCAAAGTGATTGCGACGCAAAATGCAAGCTTGTACGCTAAGGCATGTACGATAAATTTGTTTTAGCTGATCGATGTCCGGATCCACTATGTCTGAATTTTTAGCTTTTTTAAGAGGAAACTCTTTCAGAAGAACCGCGAACTTATAAAAAAATTAGTAACTGATTCAACGACTGCCATCGTGACTTGAATATTTACAAAGAAACCCGTCTCTAGTTTGGCTACAAATGCAGCAAAAACAACCCTCCCACAAGGAAATAGCACAGATGCGTTACGCCGCTGGGCATTTTACTTGGGAAACATCCAAAAACGTTTGCGCGTGCGTTGCTTTTCCATATGACAGGTTCAATCAAGAAGAAGTTTAACGCTTGAAAACAAAACTCGCTTGAAAGGAACCATGCTGACAGCCGACAGGCTTTTAGAGGTACTTGCGAAATTTTGTTTAGGCGCAGCTATTTAAAAGGTTTTTTAAAGACCATTCGTTTGATATTTAATTTTCCCTTAAGAACAACATGGGGTAGCTAAAATCCTTTAAATAATTAAAGTGATCAAAAACATTACTGTATTCTCTCTGGCGGCACGACCACCGAACTGGGGCCCCCATTGGGATAATTTAATCAAAATACTTAAATTGTTGTCTTCCTGTGTTTCCAGTGTTTTTAGATCGTATGCTAATACAGATTCATCTGTTCCACGCTTTAGCTGAAAGTTTTAGGAAGCGGAATTTTGTTCCCCGAATCTACTAGCTGCTGTTGGTTTCAGGAAAAATACTAGTTGATGTAATATCGCATTTTTAACGACTCGTTTGCTCGTTTTCCAGTGTTACGAAACTTGGAGCTGACATTTTGCCGAAGAAAACTGTAGATTTATCTTCTTTACGACCTAAATCCGAATTTTTGAGGCGATTAAGGCTTTCCGAACAGATATCAACCTAAATGAACCGCTGGGTGACCCTGAAGACGTTTTAGGCTAACGTCGTCAATCGGTCTACCCATACAAATCCACGGTCAATTCTTCAATTGGAACAAATACCGAAAGAGTAATAAGGGGGAGTCGATTGAGTTAATAAAACTCCAAACTGTTACTATTCAAATGAAGCTATGGGGCCGTCCTTTCTTTTGCGAGAATTGTTTTTGATGACTATTTCTTATGCTGCAGGCCGGATAGCTCTAATGTTTGAGATGAAATCCATTATATTCATGACTATTTCAATAAAGCTAAACAGTACCAACCTTCTTGTGGGAATGCTAGTTATTCTTTAGGGATTGCTTGTTATTGACTCAACTCATGAACTGAACACTATTTCACGAATTCATTCCTTTTTCGGTAAAATTAAATTGTTAAAAACTTTGGTGAAAATGGTCATCAGAATGTACCTATTTCGCACAAGTCGTTCCTCTCTTCAAAATTCCCATTTACCTACACACAAGGAATCAATCAATAGAAATCGATATCGAAATCTAATCGATACCATCGATATCAATCACTGAACACGATATATTTTCCGTCACTACCATATTTGGAAAGCCAATGCCCGAGCAAACTACATTTGAGGAGAGGAGGGGGCTTAAGACCGATGAAAAACATGCATGTACCTCTCTACAGAACAACTACAGCACAGCGATCATTAAAATTCAGGGGTACTTCTCTGTGGAATAGTCTACCTAAGGAGATTCGGGATATTAGCTCTTTAGACTCTTCATGAATCGCGCTTTTTATAAATTCTTAGAAAATAGTTAATGATTGCAATGCAAATCTTATGATGTTAATTCGTTGGTAGTTCTGAGGATGTGTAACATAAGCATTATCCTTTATTTAGATATCTTACTAGTATTTATATTGCATTTTGTTTCTTTTATATATCTCATGGTAATTGGTTTCTAAAAAACCATTAGTGGATGGAATCAATAAAGTTGTATTGTAAGAACAAATTGAAAAACTTCCGCCAACACAGGCAACGCCGAATTGAACGACACCCAGAAGGTTGCCTACTAAGTGTGGCAATAAAATCTTTCATGATGAGTTTTAACGCCTTTAAAAGTTTTCAGAATCAAGCTCACTGGGATATAATTTTCGCCATCGTTTCGTTTCCAACAGAAGTTGCAACATTTGATTGGCAATTACAAAGCAATGAATTTGATCGGTTCAATTTGTTGTTGAGTTCACGTGGTTTGCCGCTTAAAAGAAATGTTCATTTGAAATACAGAACATAGAAAATGGACCCCACATTGTTTTGTGTAGAGTTGAGAAGAAAAGATAGCGTCCCTGGCTGTACATCAACCATCTAGTATCTGGAGTGGTCAGTGATATGATAGCTTTCTTTGTGAAAAACCAATAACACAATGTTCAATGAATATACCAGCAGTAACAAAAATTCTCCATTAATCGCAGACCGACCGAATTCCTGAAAAATTATTTGATTAGTTTTACTGCAGTCCGAATTTCAAAGCTTAAATTGAGTTAGTTCGGTATGCCAAGGCGGTGAGTGCCGTCTGAATAACGTGATAAAGCAACAGATGTGTATCAATCGCAAGACCGGGCCGGAGGGGCGTATTCCCTGCAATGGACTATACAGGGAGGCACGAAAGGGGTACATGTTCCAGGCGAGAGGTATATAAATTAAAAGGGTAGGGATTTCTCCAGCTGAAAAGGGCGGTAGGGGAACTATCATTTTTGTATTTCAATGGGCCTTTCAAAATATATAACAACTTTAGTGTATTTATTCCATTGCTGATCCTGATCTGCACCAAGATCCAGCTACAAATTGCTCCTGTTTGGAGAAGTGGTCGTTGCTAAGTTTGTTAAGTCCTTTCAAAATTTTTCGAAAAGACTAACCATTCTTTTTCTACTGAAGGCGTGTTAAAGGAGTACCATTTTCTATGGAAGGTATGTGAAAGGGTCTTCTCCGTATTAAGCCTCCGTATTAAGCTTCCTTCTGGGATGCAAGGCAGCGACTGACCCATACCTCACGGATCAGTCCATACAGGAGCGGCATTGATTACCGACAACCGCAACACATAAAATCAATCACCGGGTGGCAAGTGCGATCAATCGATTGAGTCACACTAGTTGTACCCGACCCTCATTGGAACAACAGGAGCAGATGTCAACCATCTTGAGTTCACACTAAGTGAAACGGAAATAAGAACCAAATCAGTCTGTATTCCTTCCACTCTTTTCAGAACATTTCCAAAGAAAACAGCTATCTATATAGGAATTTTTTTTTTTAATTATTGCCTAAGAAACCAGACTTAGTCACTTTTGCCTATAATTTAGTATAGCTACTGATGCTTGTTTTGGTTATTTAATTCATCAAAAAATGTGACGGTCACCGTAGCCTATTGTTGCATGACTTGCCATGTGCTTAGTCATGTTGCCATAAATCCCGTATTAATAAAAATACCTTTTTTTTATACTTTTCTTTGGGTTTGTTTCCTCTACTCTGAATACCTTTATCTCCCTTTATATGAACTCGGCCGACCATATGTAACCGATATATTCCATGTTGGCTGCAAGTCGATAACAATCGATGAATCAGCTGATCAATTTCTATCGGCGGTCCCTAGCAATCGAATTTCGAAAGTCTACTTCAATCGATTCTTATCTAGATTGCCGACGAAAATTGGTATTGATCATCGATTTCTATCGATTGAGCAGTCGATTAGTCCTGTGACTAGCCTTGTACACGCCTGTTGAAACGACGATCTGCTTATTTATCACAGAAAAAATGATGTTTCATACGCAAATTCTCATGATTTCTTGGACTTCACTTTTCGCGTCGTTAAATTATTTTCCATCAGTTAAAGCCATTTTCTGAGGTTGTAAAAACAAACAAAGAAAGGCAAATTCGCGCCTCAGTCTTGACGTCATCCCAGCTTCCTATTCGAACATTACTACTTTATTTTACAAAGGAGGCAATAATCAATTTATCCAAGGTGTTACCTTTCTTCATCAAAACCTAGCGAAAAATCAACCGAAGGTTTGCCCCCGATTGTACGGTCAAGAGGCATCTATTTCTGGATGTTCGTAATTAACTTGAAATTCGACTCAATAATCGAAACCGACTGTAAAAATATTTTATTTGGCATTTGTTAAATGAAATTTAATACAAATCATACAGCATCGGCAATTGGCCTGTGTTTGATCTGTTTCATTTGCTTTTTCAGTCAAGATGCTTTATTTTTGACCGTTGATTTGCGTCATAAATATTTCTTCACACCAAAGACCTCAAGGCCACATTGTTTAAAACAACGACATAAGCACAATTCACTTCTTCCATTAAAATGAAAATCTTTCTTTTCAACATGCTTTTGTTAGCAATTATGGCAACGACGAAACGTTTTAACTAGGCGACTAAAAGTCCCTTATTGACAAAGGTTAAACCATTTACTTCCCTTAAAATACCGTAGCTTTTGTCTAAATGTATTTTCGAGAACAATGTTCCCTAACATGCATTATTAGATCTTAATTAAATGACGAAGGAGAAATAGACGTAAATTGATTCTCTTGAAGATTGAACGATATTTATTTTTCATTTTAACCCGATGGATTTTAAAGACATGAGCTTAGAGGACGAGATTAAGGGATAAAGAAAGCGCTTCTTGAGATAGATATCTTTGGTTATAAAAGCATTCTCTTTTAACGAACGATCAAGCACTTAAATCTTCAGACTTAGTATTCATTTTATGATAGCATTCCGTTTCAAAAAAAATCTTTATTTACGATATTTAGCACGCAATATGATTGAGTTGAAATAACATTACACTTAGCTCCTTTAGGAATATTTCAGCTAAAAAACTTCAAACCATCTGATATATTTAAAAGATTCTTACCTTTTTTTAGATGAGATCGTTGGCAGAGCTTGCTCTCGCAGTTGCTTTCAACAAAATTGGTCATTGCTTTAGGAAATTCTGAAAAAGAAAATTCAGTTGTTTAGTTGTGTCGCTCAGGTACAGTTCTTTACAGAAGCGACCCATGGTCCTTCAACTTAGCATATACAACAGCTGAAATCTGTACTGAAAACGATTCTTGATCTTGTTTGGGCTTACCGCACGGCAAGAATATTCCGGTCACACGTTTTGAAATTCATTTTGTGAATTTAATGAAAAATATATCTAGCAAAAATTAATTACCCCATCTCAAATATTTGCTGCAAAGTTTTACTTCACTGCAAAACACTTTTAATATACGTTACCGATTTATGTTACCTCGTGTCAGACTCGTGGATGTTGACAGTTCCAGATTGCGCGAACTTCCAAACAACCAGTATGCCGTTGAGTTCAGCTCATGACATACAAACATTGTAGCCAATGCACGCAAGCCAATTTCATATTTCTCAAAAAGGCAACAAAGAGGCAAAACAAACCAAACGGCGGGAAATGCTGCCGAATATGAAACTTCCTAGTCGTGTGAGTAAGAGCATATATTGTTGAAGTTTGGCACTGCATAAAACCAGCTGCTTCCTTTCGATCATTGAACTCTTAAAACACTCTCACTCCACCGGAATCACAGCTAAATCTCTCCAGAAAATATCAGGTTTTCTATTTGGCAAATTTTGATCCCGCAAATCCCATAAAATCTCAAACGAATTCACAAAATAGCCGACTGCGCATTCGTTTACTGTCGTACGTAAGTAGTTGGAGAATAATCGCTTACCTTGTGATCACTGCCAGTGGAATATATTTTCAAGGTAAAATTTAGTGATCTATTCTAAAAATAAAAAAAGAAAAAGAAAAGAAAACATATTATTCCGTGGTTTTCTAGGTTCTGCTAAGCGGCCTTCTTAAGCTTTGTGACTGCTTCGCTTCAATTAGGCAGTGCTTGAAAGCTATTTCAGAAATATCTGGCTGTGCTGATAAAGTGAGAAAATGACCACTGTTAACACACGTTTAACGTGATAAATATTGGTATCTAGTGTCCCTCGGCTTGAATATTTAAAGTAGTTATATCGAGTAGCTGTTAAAACACATGTCGTCTGGTAGTAATTGACTTAATGGTTACCGCGTTGCTCGATTGTCACACTGCTATATTTTGCCCTGCCACACACGAAGCGAGGTTTTCGATGACCTTATTTAGCCTTTTTTTTTTCGTACTCGTTTAAATATGCAAATAGCATTGCTTCAGTATTATTCGCTTTGTTTCTAAAAAGTACACTGCAACCGTAAAATTCACTTAATAAGCTTTCTACAAATCCTAAATAAAGGTGCTTTATATCGCTCGGGTGAATGTCTTCTTTATCGTTCCCACGGATTTGAAAACTCTTTCCTCTAGTCATCGGTATTTTCTCCCTGGTTTCCTTAAGCAATTTGTTCATAGCTTCTAACATATATCAAACCGACCAGCGGAATTTAAAAATTGATCCTGTTCAGTTTCAGTGGAGTGAAGCAAGGCACAAATTTTATTTCATTGGACTTGTAACTCTTGACCGAAAGATGTCAACACTGTTCAAACTTGATAAACTGCTTCGTATAGAAATTTCATGATCAGCCTTAAAACAAAGTCAAAATAAGGCAATCAACATTAAAACTATCGTATCTCCAAGAATCTTACCAAATTACATGTCCTTCTCCTTCAAAATTGCGGCAAAATCATTCAACAAGCAGTAAACGCTGATTGATCGGGCGATGGATTATCAAGTTCACAATTATATGTCCACTTTTATTAGCTAAATGCAAACTTAGATTATCATAATAATTACCTTGTTGACAATGCCTTTTGGTGATATTGTACCTGGTTGACTGTACAAGGGATCTTTACTATCCTGTTTCTTTATATCCATGGTAAACAACACCAAACTTTCTGAAACTACAAGTCAAAAACATGTGCAAAATAAAAGACTGGGCAAGATGAAACCCCTGCATGAGGTATGAACACAGTACTGCTTCACAATGCTTCACCGCTACCTCATTCATAATCAGTACACTAGTGGACTCAAAAGTCTAATCCGGCTATCACAATAATACTTTTTTTACCAGATGTGAAACATAAGTTCCCAAGAGAGTTGCTTGATGTCTTTCGGTTCGTACAACAGTTGTATTTAAGCGGAAGTACGCAAACTGATGTAATTCTTGAGAGAGCATGGAAAACACAAATTAAACATCCTGCTTTTGAGATGAATGGTTTATTGTTAATCCCTTTGATCTCAACCTATAATTAAGCTCAGTACAAACGGACCAAAGCCATAGAACAAAATGGAATTGTAATGAGACACATCTCTGGTGTACAATAAACAGCTAGAATACACCCACCCTTCAATTTCCACTCTCCGTCTTTCTTTTTGTCACCTTAGTTACCAGACGAACATTAATTGCTGCTCCGTATTTCCGGCCAGCAGTATACAGGACGTCACCAGTAGCTATGAACAGCTTTAATATGTGACCTTGGATGGACTCCAACGATAGCATCATGTTCAAATCAAATGAAAGCTGCTGAAGAATATTTTCAAGTGGTGTTATTTGTTTCATTCCCAGCTGAGTATTTAGTTAGATTAGTTTACAAGTCTGGGCTAAAAGTACGGTATGCTAACCATAGGTGAGACGAAAACTACAAGCCGACCATTCAGTTCTTCTTTTTATAAAGACAAGAATGGCGTCTGCTCTCGGAGGCTAATACATTTTTTTATTTCAGAGCGAAAACGTGCAGGAATTTTCTGCTTGTTTTCCTCAAGAGTATACGTATTTGTCAAAGGATTTCATTTCATAGTAATTAATCCGCCTGTACTTATTCTGACGAAATCGATCACCAAATCAAACTGGGGAACACTTGTATGAAGGTGGCTGACAATTTAAGTTATTTAAAGTGTTATTTACAGGGTCAAAAACAAGCCCAATCCCGCATGGCAATTGGTCCTCCGAAGATGGTGAGGCATTGACGTTTGCAAAGCACCAACGTTTGTTTCAAAACTGAACCAGGTCAACTCCCAGCCTCGCTTCCACTCTGAGGCCAGGTCACTAAGCACACAACATACTCTTTCATGTCACTTATGCAGGGATAATCTTTCTATATCCTTTTCGTAAGCCTTTGAAGCAAACAGCACATGCTTAATAGAGGTTCAAACATCAAGCTTGAGTTTACCAACCTGAAAAAGGTGTTGAGAAAGTTGGCGCGATTGGCCTAGTACTGGTTCTATTCAAACGTTTGACAACAGTTTGCCAACTGTTGAATTGAATGACACACACAAACTTGTAGCCTACAAGAGATTACCGCAGATTTTAAGTTGTTGTATGAAAAAGTGCCAATTTACAGTAATATTCCGTAGATGAAACCCTGAAGCGTGATCTTGACCATCCATGAAAGTAGCGGAGAGAGGTAATCTTGAAGTTGAACTGTTGTTTGTATTTTGGAGTCAAAATATCTCATATCTCTGATTAGGAATAGTTAGCAGACCCCTCAAGGATCAGCGACTCTGAGCTAACTTGCTACAACGTTAACTTTTCCTTGTCAACGTTGTGTGTTCAGTTGAGGAGCTCGCTAGAGTCTTTTGTTAACTCGGTCAACGGTGGAAACGTGAATCCATATTTGCCGGCCAAAGTATAAATCGAAGGTATTTTTAAAGGCCTTTCAACATTAACACTTAATTACTAGTGTTCAATTTGGTGGACTCTTTAAATAGTACGTTAATTTGCCTTATAGAAATTCAGAAAGAATCAAAATAAAATTGGAATATTTGCGTTTAGAATAGACGACTAGACGCGAGCTGGTAGCGCGCTAAATAAAATGAAATAAATAAACAAATAAATAAATAAATAAATAAATAAATAAATAAATAAATAAATAAATAAATAAATGAATGAATAAATAAATAAATAAATAAATAAAGTAAGATAACTGATGCAATCTCCAGCCATGGATATTTTATGATTTTACAGTTATTCCAGCTATTCTTCTCACTTTAAACTTTTAAAACCACCTAATTAGTTCTATGAACGAAATTCTTCTATCTTAGTTTCAATGGTCTAATTTTCACAGCTTTTAGTCTACGAGCTGGCTCTCGGAGAGCCACGTTTCTCATGAAAGAGGGCACAAAAGATGTCACATTTTTAAATAGAATATCAGTTGGTAGCCTAAAAGCAATATTTGAGATATGAAACATTTTATAAATTGCTTTGATAGCAGATAAAATTTATAGCGTAGCGTTTTCCGGGTAGCGCAGGACGATTTCAAATACAACCATGTTTCGCCAAAAGGTATCCAACGATCGAATCTCTTTGTTATGTGAACATAGCCTTCTTTGCGCCATATTTGACGCACTTTCACTGTAAACTTTACGCGCCATTAATTTTTTTATTCCCCGTAATCCACCAATGACGCACTCTATAACAAACCCTTTTTTTAATTATTTCTAATCCCGTGCATTCGAGGTGAAAAAATAACGTTAACGTTGTTCTAGTTTCCTGAACTTTTTCCTCACCATCAGGTGTATATGTTGTTAGTGGCTCAGTTTTCTCCTTTGTTCAATTTTTCCTTTTCTTTATTTTATACTTATTATCGCACATTACCATATACAAGAACCTGATGGAAAATAAAGTGAACCAAGGATAAAACTGAACCACAACATATATCTATATATTTTTATTCTCAGTTTTCTCACCTTTAATATATGATCATGCTTAGTTTTCAGATAAAAATGTGTACGTACAGTTTACAAGACTCCACCATTTATTGGTGAGCAAAAAAAAAATAATAATAATTAATATATTTGCTTTCAAACTGACGGCACGTTTCCCTCCCACAACACAAAAACGTATCATTTCTAAAAATATAAAAAGCAAATAAAAAACTCGGGTCTCGTGCATCACAAAGTATCAGCTCTAATTCCTGTTTAATCCCTTTTGAGCTTTATGCATTAAGAAATATTTTCTAGAGCGCACGTATTTTCTTATCCGCCAAGCTAGGCAAACATACAGGGAATATTTATATGCCTTTCATTTTCTATAACATCATCATTGCTTTGTGTTTATTAATAATGTGCTAGGTTTTTTTGCTTCTTTGAAATAAAAGAACTTCAATTTCATATCTTGCTTGTCACCGTTCAGGCCTCAAAACCACTAAAATCCGTTAAATCTAGCTATACGCCTTGCACCTGCCGCGAATTAGAATTTCTCTTAACCAGAAAAGTAAATTATATTCTGGACTATTTAAAAGTAAAATCAGTTTTGATTTTCATTTGTTTTCATATGTGCCAATCCTCCAATTTCCCAGATGAACAAAAACTGCTCCTTTCTAAAGCATTTTCACGGTTGAAATAGGTTCCGTTCCTTTGCCAGTAAGCTGAATGAGTCTCATATTTATTTTCTTTCATCCCAACCACACTGTTCGATCTATCATTACCGCATGCTCTGGCCAAGGGCTCTGGAGGCCGGAGGTAAAGTTCTCGGTAGAAATGACATGCAGAGAATTTATCCAGATTCAGACACCATCACCTCCACAAGTTTTTCCCCGTCAAGGGATCGAAAATCACAGTTTGATTTGCATTGACTACAAGTAACGCTATCTTTTTAATTGTTTACCTGATACAGAAGATAGTTTAACAAGATTCAGAGAACATTATAAACCAATAAATACATGCAAAGAAAGTATTTTAAAACTCCTTTTAACCTCCCGAACTCAACTATCACGACAAGGAAGCAGTAAAAAAGCATCAGTTTCGGTATCAATTTATTGATAGTCAAAATTGCTATAACTGAATGCACTTTGTACAAACACTAACAGGGAAAAAACCATGTTGGTAATTACACCAACCCACCCCATGTGTCATTTTAATTAAAACGATAAACGATGAGATTTCTTCGAGACTATGAGCTCTTCTTTAAAGTTGGACTTCTCCTTTTGAGAATAAATAGGCTTTCTAAAAGTGTTTTACATTTCATGTTATATTCTCACTATAAAATGTTTTTTTGCAAAGCTAAGACCTAATTTATACCTCACATATTCGTCGAGTTGAATCGAAGTCAATCCCAAGAATATATTTTTTAAGTACCAATAACCACTTTGAGCGGTGCCGGATTACAGAGTTCATCATAGGCCTAAGTTATTTAACCTATAATATAAGCTGGCTGAGTCTTTAAATTGATCATTTTATACCATGTATCTCCCTCTTGAGTAATTTATAAAAAGGCTAGAAACAGAAAAAAAAAATAGAAGATAAATAAATAAATACATAATAATGCCCCCCCCCCCCCCCCCCTGAGGTCATTGGTTGACCCTGCTTTGGTCATTTAGGAGGTTCAAACTTTTTGAGGAAGAAAGTAAACTTTGACCATTTAGATTTAAACTGCTGGGCAGTACTATACTCGGGTGATTATGTTTTATTACGATGCTAAACACAAGGAGGCGAAGTTTTTAGTCTGTAAGAAAAATCCTTACTGTGTCATGGACAATTACTCCATCAAACAGCTCTCCTGGCGTTTTTCTCAAAATCCCGAAAGCAATTCTGTACCAAAAAAACTGTTTTACAGCCACAATGTTCATTGCCAGAAAGTAGATTTTTTCGTAATTTTGGAAGCAAAACGTTGAAACATTGCAAGATGAAGAAACACATTGGAATAATTTAATTTGTAAGAGACACAACCACGAATCAATAAGAAACGGATTTAAAAAAAAGGTACTTCTCTGGTCAAAAAAGTTCGAGAGTTTTTGAGGAACGGACCACTGGACGTCTATAAATCTGTAGATGACATTCTGGAACGACACGGATTCACGGAAACGTGAGGTATTCAACGCTACAAGTGCTTTCAACAGCTTTTTGCTCTTCACTAATAATAAAAGAACCGAGCTTGGGATTTTTTTCTAGATGTAACTTTAGCGCTTTTGAGAATAAAAGATAATGCGCCAGTGAAGAAGTTTGATGGCGTTAAGATTGCATGAATCATTCTTCCTCTTCAGATCAAAATCACTTAATGATGGCCGTTTTGGGTGTACTGTCCGTTTGGTCGCCGGTATTTCTGCTCTTAGAGGAGAGTTTCCTTAGGGCAACCTCCGAATCAATTCTGATTTCGTTTTGCCCATCCTCTTTGAAGCAGGTTAACTTGAACCTTTTTCTCAGGGTATCACGAAAGTCCTTCTTAAAGAAAGCGCAGATGACCGGATCGAGAATTGAATTCAGCACCAAAGTGTAAAACGAGACGAATATCAACTCGTTAGTGACTAGTTGCGTCTGGTTAAATATCCAACAGATGTTAATGTAAAATAAGGGCAGCCAACAAAGAACAAACATGGCAAAAACCATGGCGAACACCCGGGCTGCTTTTTCTTCGTTCCCCGCCAGATGGCCGGTGGCATTCCCTTTGGACGTTCGTCCTTTATTTCGTAGCACAAAACGATGAACGACACGCAAAACACGCATGTAAACACATACCATGGCGGTGCAAGGGATGAAAATAAACAGAGTTACAACCACTGCTATGTAGACTTTGTGAATGATGGCTTCCACGTCTGTATCCCAAGCCAACGGCAGAAGGCTCAAAAGCAGTGGCATAATCCATGAGACAAGAATAATTGTGCACACTTTCTGACAGCTCATGATGGTGCGATAACGGAAAGGTCGCGTTAACGCGATATAACGCTCGTATGTTACGCCACACAAGTTGAAAACCGTCGCTAAAAGGATAAAAGCCACAAAATAACCGCCGATGACAGTCTTGGCGTAATGATCGATGATGTACACGGGAACGAATACAACAGCGAGGAGCAGATCGGACACCGAAAGGCTCACGACTAGATAGTTTGTCATGGTACGTAGTTTTTTGTCTATATACACCATAGCGCACACAAGGATATTTAATCCAGCTGATATTATTCCCAGCAAAGCCCAAGATACGATCAAAGCAAGAAAGGTTCGCTGACTTACAGGCTCAGCAGTATAAGTTGTAAGCTCTTCTGTCGTGCTTATATTTCCCATCTTTGTGTACATTGGCACTGACATCAAAGTATTATTCTCGAGGCTTTTCTTTCACCTGATTCTAAAATGAATCGCCCCGAGAGCGGTTGAGCGTTTCCTTCGTTCCTTAAATATCTCCTATTAGAAGCCCTAGGCAAAATCTCGGCTTGAATCACTTTGCTTTTTTCTCGACAAAGGTTGTTCGTTTGCTTCGCGTATTGAATTCATGTGAAACGCTGGCATTAGCTGAATGAAAATGCGGTTTCGCTTAAAGGATCATAAATTTAAACCTGTCTTGCGAAAATCCTTTTAATAATCTCTTGGTTTTCTTTTGCTTTGCCGTAATTGGAGGAATCGTAAAAGAACTTTCTTTGTTTTTGTGTGCTGTTTAGTGCTGCAGATTAGGGATCCTTGCTTTTTTTCCGCATTAGCAATTAAACACAAGCTTCGCAACTGCAATGGCGGCAGCGTACCGTGTATTAGTAACAAACCAAGCAAGAAATGATCATAGGAAGAATCTTCATCACCAAAAATAGAAATCTTCCGCGGAAATAATTAAGGTTCCCTTCATATCCGAATACTTTCCTTGATGTAATTTAAGGAAAAACATTAACAGTCTACCACAGTTTTGATATGTAGAATAAAAAAATAAAATAAAATAAAAATAAAAACAGATAGAATGTATGAAAAAAAAATTCCACGAAATTCAACTACAAAATGAATGGAGTATTTCAATCTCGATTAAGCCGGTGAATGGCCACGGTATTAACAATTTAAAATTTAATTCTTTGCAAAGGCTTCCAAATATTTTTTTAAGTGCTATAGAATATCATCGGACATGTGTTTTGGTCCTTCGCGTCAATGCATAAATACAAACGCGAGATACCGATTTGCGAAAACATTAATTGTGTGAGCTGCATTAGACGCAATGGACAAAAACATTAACACTTTTGGGGAAAAAGAGGAAAGCAGGCGAAAGACTGGCGAAATCGAATATATAAAAAATAATCTAAAAGTATAATGTTGCTTTTTCTGGACGTGAGTCGAATATTTATTCAAAAGAGGAGAACGTAGGCGATGTTATATTATTAAGATTAGTGGTGCCTCTTAACAGGCTGTTAATGAAGTGGTCGTAGAATGTGTGTGCTTTAAAAGTGCTTTTAAAATGTGTTGCGTTTAGCTCACGTAATTGCTTTCAAACAATTGTAAGGCATTTTAGATCGATGTCGGGGAATATCGCTCGAAAATTTGAATTACAAAGCCGGTGAGTCTATTCACTCTTAAAACCAAATTTGAATTTGTTTTATAGTCTAACTTGGCAAGAAAAGAAATTCTCAGTATATCACATGCGGTGGAAGAAATCTTGGCCAAAAAATCTGGACCATGAGAGACGACTGGGGCGAGTCACTTAATATACCATTGTTGGCCCGGTTCTACGAACAATTTGATGACAGAGAGAAGATACCTTGGCAACTGATATTTTAGTACCTTTGACCAAAACACAAAAAATCTCTATGACAGGGCCCCTCTTAAGAGACTTCGAACATAATAACGATGAATAAAATAACCGTAATCAAAGATTGCTTGGATCCTCTCTACGCTAGTTCTTTCGGGAAAGGAATGAAGCTCTATGAACTCTATTAGAGTATAAAGCCATAAAGAAAGCGTAATTTTATTCTTTAAATAAAAGCGCCCACAGTGAAACATGGTTCAGTCTCACCGGCCAGTCACATCGTGCAACGTATTTTCATTCATTTAGGCAAGAGTATGTACAAATCACAGAAGAAAAGGAATTTAAGATGAATACATTTGCTTATCAAAACTCAGCTGTACGTCAGGCTAAAAATTGACCGAGAGTATAAAATTAGAGAAAGAATACTTAACTGCAGGATAATTGTCATTATTCAAATACGGTATGATGTGTAGATTCGGTTAGCATTCGCTAGTCACCAGGCCACCTAGTCACCTAGCCACGGCTCAAAAAAAACGCCACGAGGTCTTCACAGGTTGTTTACACAATCAAGACAAGCTGATAAAAACATAAGGGTAACTGGGAAAAAAACCCAAAACAAAAGAATAAATTCTTGAGAGCCTTCTTTGCACGAAACAGTTGGGTTGGAATCGAATACAAGAGGCAAATTGCGAACTGCGATGAAAGCAGACTAGTCTTGTTTTGTTCGAGCTGGACCCACCTTGTTTGGATTAAGGGGGGGGGGGGGGGGGAATTATCGAAGGCACCACCTATCTCATGAACTGTACAAGCAAAATGTTATTGGCTTTAAAATTTGAGTTGACACAGAAAATTAATATTCATCTAGCAAGAGTCAGCATTGCTAGATAAATAAGAAAAGTGAGGTTTGAATCTCATTATCATTTTTACTGCTGGATAGAGGAGGAGTGGCTATGCAATAAAGACACCATCTTTAGAGGTTGAAGAAGGAGTCAGATGCAGGCAGCCGGAGAACACCACTGATCTATCTTTTGGTTTGGTGGTTCCTGTTCGGGTATAGTGGTTTTGACAACTTCCCCAAAAAATTTTGTCTCCTGTGTTCCCAGAACGTTTTCTGTCCTTTAAAAGGGGCAGTGTCACCTATTTGTGATGTAACTTTCAATGGCAAAAAAATACATTTGCATCGACTGAATCGTTAAATATTGATTCAGTTTTGTTAACAGTAACCCCACTACTACGCAGACTCTGTGTTAGTTATCTTTGGCGGCGGATGACCAAGGTTGAAATGGATTGAAACTTAAAAACATGGGCCAGTTTCCTCAAGTTCTTCCAGCGTATTTGGAGAAAAAAACTGAGTAAAGTTTTTGTTCTTCGCAGGAGAAATCACTTAATATTTTATTTTTGGTGCTGTAGCAGCAATTTGATGTTAGCTAGAGGTACCTTGTCAACCAAACACAGAGAAATCTCCGTGACAGTTCTCCTTTTATACAAAATTGTGTTAGCTAATACAATTTGATCTGTTCGGATGCTTTAGCTTCGAAAATTTAAGAGCCGACTCTCCCTTAGAACCTCATATTCAATTTTTATCTAAAAAATAGATTTTGTTGATGACTCTTCCATCAACTTCTCTTGGCAAGTAGGTAACAAATATAAAATATAAATGGAGAAAATTAATTTTCTTAAAATGTTTTGTTTCGCACCTCGGGCTGTGCTCTAAACCCACTGACGGAGATCGTGAACTTTGCAAGACTTGCAGCCGTCAGTTCTGGAGAATACAGATCAGTCAAAACCTCCTAATTTGCTAGTTATAAATGATGACCCTTCACGTTTGTAATATGATGAATTGCAATCAGAAGCTTTAATTACTGTAATGAATCTGAAGGCACAAAGTTTGTCTTCTTTGAGCATTTATCAGAAGCATGCGATTTAGCCCAAGTTCAAAGAAATAAATTGCAAAAGTTGCTCGTCCTCAAAGACTCTTCTACATACCAGTGGAACGTCCCATCCATAATCTGTGAAAATCTGTTAAAATATTTGGCCGCAATCCAGTTTCTGTTCCACGAGTGAGAGGTGAAAGCTGTGACATTCGACTAACTCGGCCACATTACCATCGAACATGTCATCAACGAATGTTAGCAACAAACCAAGAAACGAGATAACTATCGCTTTGAAATTTCTCCACGAAGCAAGATTAAACATTTCTTACAAATTCGATCGTAACAAAGACGCTGGAAGAATTTAATTAAAGCTGTCATGTAACGAGATAAGTCCATCACATTGAAACGAATTCACTGTCGACCATGTTTTTATTTTCCCTACCCGTTGACTAGTGGGTTTATTGGGTCAAGCCACTTTCAATTTTCCGGCGATTTTCCCGGCAGGATCGGAGACTCTTTCATCGTTCGGAGGTTCAAATCACTGAGCTGCTGGGAGACTGGTGGCGAACTAAGTTTCACATGTGACTTGAAACAAAGACGGCAGGGAATATCCTCGCCGGTGAACAATATTTTCACCTAATACGTTACATCTTGCTTTCACAGGTTAACTCACATGTGACACCCGTCCTGCAATTTTAGGACCAACACTGTTGGAAGCTTACTGCCATGATGGTGAATAGAGAAGATTTGTAAAGGTTAATCCCGGCAGTAAAATGAGAAAGATGAATGTTCATGTCAGGCACGCCTGACAGGAATCGAACCCAGTACTTCCGACCGGTGAACAGGAGGTACTGGGCTCCATTCACCATTTTACCTTTCTCGTTTCAACCATTGACCTGTAAAATTTTACACTCCTTTTTCGTTATTTCGTTAATTTAAGGAAACCAGGCGCAAATAACTGCAAGCCAAAAGAGAGGTTTATTAAAGCAACATTATCTAATGAAAAGAAAAAATATTATATTATCCCATGAAAGTTAACTTTGTAACACACTACATCCGTTAATCGTCACGTGCCTGCTCCTGAGAGGTCACTGTTGATGACTGCAGTTTTAAATCTAGAACAAAAGACGTAAGAACTATTTACAAATCACTCGAAGTTTCTCGTAAGCTGGTAAAAAGGGGAATAAAAAATAAGAGAAAAGAAAATTCAGATTTCAGTCCCAGAGTTTTGCCTAACGAAGGGTTTACTTGCATTCATTGAGATTAAACGGGGCTATTTTTCAGACCCTCTAAACGTAGTTTTATTTACTGATTAATTATTTTGCCGGTGTGTGTTGATGCTGCCGTTCTACAATAAACACCTACCGAGTTAAAACAAGGGACATTTTTATTTATCCTAAAGGAATTATGTTCACAATATTAAAAGCAATGAAGCGAGGAGTTGGACATATCTGAAAGTCGATAGCAAGTAAAATAACTAAATGGAATGGAAGTTAATATAAAAGCGGAAGGCATGATCACTCAAATTTAGATCGCAATAAAAACAATAATTTATCTGAAGACGGTTTGCCTACTTAATAAAATGGCGTCCAAAACTGACACAAAGTTCCCAGATATAATGACTCACAATACTATAAAAATAAATACTACGTACTTTGTTTGTGTAAACATAAATTATCTTTAAGTTTTTAAAGTATTTGGGTTTTTTATACCAAGTATGTGAAGTGTTTAACTTCTCTTCAAGAAAATAATTTTCAAACAGTATCAGCTTCGAATCATTGCATGTCGTATTCACTTTCGCAGTACTGTATTTGTCTTAGCAATAAAACTCATTTCGAAGCACTGTCGCACCTTCTTGGTTAGAATTAAGATGACAGCCTCAAGTGCCAAAGAGGAACGCTAACTGAAATTTGAAATAATGAATTTGACGAACGTGAATTTGATCAGTTTGTTACTAGTTTCGCCAAAACTTTTATAGACACTGACATCTTCTTGAAACCAGCAAAAATGTTAATTAAAAAGGTGTTAATGTAGACCGAGAAGGGAACACTGTAGATAAAATGTTTTCAGTGCAGGACAGCTGTTGATTATCCTCCATCCATATATCAAAACTATAGACCTCGCGCTACACCTTTGCGCCTACTACTGAGTGAAGTCTCATTCGACAGCCAGGCATGTTCATCTCTCTAACAATTTCCTCTTACCTCTGCTTGACGAGACATTTCTCTCTCAATACTAGGACTTTCGTCATAACCAACGACATTTCCCGTATCTTTATTCTGCAGGGATGTAAAGAACATACACTGTATCATATCGTGTTTTGCTTCAAATTTAAAAAATGTTGAAACGGCCAACAACCCTACGAAACAAAATAAAGCTGGAAAGAGATATTAGTACGCGCAGGTTTTTATTGATTCATAGCGAGTCAGACGAAGCTGATCACCAGTTCATCATGTTGTTTCCTCGCCGACTTTTGTTTAACTTGTCTACTATTTATATACCAGAGAATGTTGAATTTCTTGCACATTTCTTGAGTCGATAGAAATGTAAAAACATAAATGATTTTTAGGGAAATCCACCAATGTTGGACAGTTAAACAACACTTAAGAAGAGCTTTAAAAAAATCCTTAGTTCATTTCTCCAAACACTCAGTATCGGGAAAATATACTGCTTTGAAGTGCTCTGGCAAGTTTTTCTGATTTGATCAATGACTCATCGGCACCTGGGTAGTTAACACAGGCTCAGTAGTTAAAACCGATTAGACTGAATAAACCTTTACTATTCGAATCAAAGAACAATATCAATATAAATATTTGTTCAGGAGAAAGGCGACAGTTATTACACACCTTTAAGAATCTGCCACGGATAGAACCTCTTTTACCAAAAGGAGGCATCTGTCGATACGCCGGCCCCCACCTAGCTGCCAAGCTGACCTGGTTAAGCAGCAGCAACGCAAAAACGAACACGAAAAACTCAGGCATATTAAGGCATGGCCAGAAGCCTAATTTGCATAAAATCAGAAAACAATCATAACATTTCGTAGATTGAACAAAGAAACGTCAAACTTGTCAGTCAGATAAAACCTGATCACCTTAACTGATTATTGCTTTAAAGTGTGGAACATTTTGGTCACGTGACCATTAAATGATGATTAACGCCTTAAATCTTTAAAGTAAAACGGGGTATATAAAACAAACTATAATCAAACCTTTTCGGGCGTCATACTATTACAATATGAAGGTTCATTATTAGTTAGCCTTGTATGGTGGTACCCGTCATTCCTATTAGAAGTTATTAAGCCATTTCTGATGTCACGTGACCTATTTCCCTTAATTGCAGGACTGCTATTTAATGTGGACACACAAACAAGGCTAATTCATTGCAAGCCCTTGACATGTAAACGTATGACACCAAAAGAGATTTAATTCTATTTCATTTTATATACCCCATTTGGCTTAGAAGGTCTTTCACAATCAATGATCATTTACAGGTCACGTGACAAAAATGCTCATCGCTTTGAAGCAAAAATCAGTTAAGGTCCTCAAGTTTTATATAACTACCAAGTTTGACATCTTTTTGTTTAATGTACGAAATGTTATGACTGTTTTCTGATTTTTATGCAGATTAGGCTTTTGGCCATGCCTTAATATGCCTGAGAACGAAATTTTCTGCTTGTACATGGTATTACCTCTTCAAACCTTTGTATGTTTGGTGCAACAAGATGAATGCAAGTGAGTATTTAATTTGTAGCAAGTTCGGTGAGTTCTCAAATTTGACAAAGAGTGACTTTAGTTTCCTTTAACAAAAAATTTAATTAGTCAGTTCAGATCATAAGGCGCCAAAAAATTGTGCTTAATGCATAATTATGCTATACTTCTTTACGTTCCATTTACTGTATCTATATTTCCCTTAATGTTGGGACTAATTTATCTATAATTCATGCTGGCAGCTTGAAGACAACTGGAAATGTCCGGACGAAGAGATCTGTACATATATAGACTTCTGTGAAGGCTGGGAAATCACTGACACCTACAAAGACATCGGTTAGCAGGCTGGAATGAAGACCCAGAAGTAGTGATCTGAGCTATGAATGGAAGGTCAGTGAAGAGACAGTGAAACAGAGAGATAGATTCATTGGCAAATACCACACCTGGCGCCTCAGCTGTGTAGCTTGTAACAGAGACCGCCATTACAGAATCGGATAATTCAGGTGTAGGCGGACGCTTTTCAGACAGATTACCATTCAAGGCGCCGGACAGAGTAACCTTTAATAATTAAAACTAAGCATAATCTCAAAATAAAGACACGTTTTGTATAATACGGTATCGTCAGTATCGCAAACTATTAACAAACAAGAAAACAGTGGCTATCTCCAAAATATTTTTCCCAATTTTAAAATGTGTTATCAACGTTTGGTCTCGAAGCAACTGAACACGAGGAAAGAGGCAGTACTGACAGACAGCTTTTTGCATCTGAAGGGGCTACCCTGAGCGGTATAAATCAATAAAGGTTCTTCTTCTTCTTCACTCGGCAGTGACTCAGCGATGAGCTCAACCCTGTGGTGCTCCAAATAATGTGTCATGTACGCCTTCCTTACGTACATCTATGTCTTTAGATGTACGCCTTGCGTACATCTTAAGACATCTAAATGGCGCCAGATACTCCAACGCACAACTCTCTCTAACTGTTAACATTTAACGGTTATCATTTGACATACAGCACGCCCTCGTAGAACAATTGTTGATCCTGTATAATTAGATGACTTCACCGACATTAACACCACCCACCCAATCCTTCCCCTCCAAGGTGGAAGTTTAATCCCAATGAAGCTGATTTTGTCAAAGCTATGATCCACGATGAATTTATCTCTTAAAAGGAAGTCTGATTACCCGGCGGGAATCCAAGCCACGACCTTCCATTAAGGTGGCCGAACACAGTTTTCTAGTACACAGGTGTTAGTAAACGTTATTTCGAAAATACGTACTTCTGGACGCCCGAAATTAATAAGCATGGCGCAAGACTAACTAAAAAGGAAAATATTTTGATACTTGTTGCTGAGCCATGATATCGCAGCGAGCAATTAACCGTCCACAAATAATAGGCCTCCTTTATATTTAGAAAATGCACTCGTTAGGCTGTTTATGTCTCCAGGAAAACTCACAAAATGCTGAAATGGTGAAACTGCTTTCATGTAATTTTGACAGAGAGGTCTCCTGTAACAGTTGGTTTTGCATTTTAATGTTTTGTAAAGATGCCCTCTGTCAGATTTGGCCCTTGGTTTGTAAGCGAGTTACGCTTTTAGGAAACTACTGTTTTTCCCGGCAAATTGCGCACAATTCTAAAAAACAGTTCATTTCTACTAAAACAACGATCCACAATTTCTTGGCCAAATGCACACGCGCATGCATGGCTTTTAATTGGGTCAGTTTCACAACAAAGAAGAAAAGGATGCAAAAGGGGCTTAGCTCTTTGTGAATTCTCTTTCTTTGCTCGGTGATGCTGAAAACAAGGTTCATAAACGAGAAACTGAGTTATTTTAAGAACAAAACACAACTTTGTGATCCATTTGACAATAAACTGAGGAATCGCTTCATCGTCGCCGTATTTGCTTACCACATTTGTGGGTTATCTCGGTTATCAGCTCATATACCGTAGTTTGACCTTATATGGAAAACGAATGCCCTGCGCGCTCTCATTGGTCGATAGGTGTGTTTTGATGAGAGTATGTAAACACGGCTGTGACGTCACGCTTTCTTTGTCCCCCGTCACAATTTGAAAACTTTCGCAAGACTCGCAAAATAATTTCATGTACAACTGTTAAGGAAACGGAGAAAAGTTTCCCAAATTTGGATTGGGCTTTGCCTATTTCTTCCCCACTGAGCCCGAGGAAAAAAAGCAAAAGAAAGAAGAACCACAGCGCTTTGCCTGCCTCCGCAGTGATCGTGAGCTAGACGACCTCTTCGAGGAAGCGCAAGCGAAGACGACAAAATATGCAACAAAATACGCAGTAAACGTTTTTCAAGCTGAGTACTACAATGAAATTCTCTAAAAGACATTCTTGATTAAAAACAAAGTACACGAAAACGAACACAAAACTATAAATTACAGACTATAAATGTTTCAAAACAAACTTTGTACTGCCGGTTGCCGTGTTTGGCTGCCAAATTTATATAATTAATATTTTCTCTGAGACGTTCTCAGCGTAAAAATCTACTTTTACTAATACCAATACCATCAACAAATTTAACAATATGGATCCGCTGCTCGTGCAAGGTACGATGCGCGATTCAACTTCTCAACCATGTTCTCAGGCTGCCAAAGCGGGCAAGTTCACATCACTTTCAAGAGCGAGCAAGTACAGTGACATTCATTTAATTTCAGCTCAAATAAACTCCTCATGTTGAAGTTATTTCTTTTCCTCTCAGAAACTGAAAAATTTCCCGCATTTCGGGTAGGTTCCAAAAGTGTGCTAAAATAGCTAAATTGTGTTTGGGCTTGAAAACTGAAAACACAAATGTTTTCTAATCGTTTCCGGTCCTTAACAGCCTTGAAGCCTTTGCAGACCTGTGATTTCGAGGAAAATGCTTGAACACAAAGGCAGCATACGTTCACCAGTTGGAACCTGCACTCGCTGGAACCCGGGTTTTCCCTGAAACAAGCATGCGCAATGGCTTTCTCACGATCTCCCCAGTGGGCTTGAGCACATCCAGGAAAGTTCGAATAACAAAATTTTAGGAAAATTAATTTTCTCCATTCGTATTTCGTATTTGTTACCAACTGCCAAGCGAAGTTGATGGAAGAGTTATCAGTGAAATCTATTTTTTAGACAAAAAATTTTTACATTTACATTTACATTTACATTTACATTTAATTTGTTTTTTTTTGTAATTGTAATTATTGTATTTTAACAGGGAAGAGCCACCCAGTGAATTTGTTAATAAACCATTATTATTATTATTATTATTATTATTATTATTATTATTACATTTACATTTACATTTACATGTTATTTGGTCGGTAAAATCATTAGATATCACGCCAACCGTAAAAATAAATTGTTTTTTCACGATCTCCCCAGTGGGTTTGAGCACATCCCGGAAAGTTCGAATAACAAAATTTAAAAAAAAATTGAATATGAGGTTCTAAAGGAGAGTCGCTCTTAAGTTGCAGAAAGTTTTAAGGGAAGGGAATCATACTCCCCCGAATTTACTAGCCGTTGTTGGTTTTATGAAAATACTAGAAAATCTTTGTTCGCATTTTAACGACATATTTGCCCCTTCAGAAACAAAAAGAATTTTGCTTTGCAGTCTTACGAAATTTCTAGCTGCCATTTTGCAGAAAAAAATCTCATGATTTTTTAACAACTAAATCCGAATTTCTGAGGCGATTAAGGCCTTTCGAATGATTGATTGATTGATCGATTGATTAATTGATCGATCGATTGATTGATTGATTGATTGATTGATCGATCGATTGATCGATTGATTGGTTGATTGATTGATTGATCATTGATTAATCGATCGATCAATCGATCGATTGATTGATTGATTGATTGATCGATCTATTGATTAATTGATTGATTGGTTGATCGATTGATTGATTGATTGATTGATTGATCGATCGATCGATCGATTGATTGATTGATTGATTGATTGATTGATCGATCGATCGATCGATCGATCGATTGATTGATTGATCGATTGATTGATCGATCGATCGATCGATCGATCGGTTAATTGGTTGGTTGATTGATTGATTGATTGATTGATCGATCGATCGATCGATCGATCGATCGATCGATTGATCGATTGATTGATTGATTGATTGATTGATCGATTAATTGATTGATTGATTGATTAGCATCTCTTCAGTCTCGGAAGGCTATGGTGTCGCGCTCTGAATGGTGGCTCTGGAACAGCGTCTGGTGTGGCTGGAGAGGCCGATCCGAGAGTGGCTGTCTCTCACACTGGGAGCAGATATCCTTAAATGTACAAAGAGTTGACAAAGACTTGCTTCCATAAATGAAATTGGTCTTTACAATGTTCAGTGGAATTAAATGTGATAATAGATGCTAAATTAAGAGACTTATGTTAACAAATAGTTTCACAGGGATAAAATCAGACTGTGTTTAGATGAGAATCGGTTTCTTCTCAGAAATCCAAAGCATCTCCAAAATCAAGCAGTCGAGGTGAACTTCGAGAGCCACTCAGTGCAAAGAATTTCAAAAACGATGAAGTAGACTTAAGTCAGCACCAAGCCGACAGATGTGAAAATGTTCTGAGACTGATGATCGGTAATTTGAATGCGGCAGTTCACAAACTGTCTGACAATCTACTTGAATTTAATCTAGCGTCCGTCCCAGAATTCCCAGGGAATTCCGTATGCAATTGATCATGAGAGCGTCCTGATTATGGCCAAAATCATTTGCAATTGCTTCTGGGTTAATTCAATGTGCTGACCCGTGATTTTTTAAAGGGAGAAAAAAGTTGGGTATTTCAGTAATGATGATAACAAATGAGTGACTTCAACCTAAGTTTATACATCGTTTTCTAAAGAACGAGGGAAGATACAATATGCTGTGCTGTTATTCAGTGAGATGCAAGTGAGTTCAAAATAATTTGTCCAAAAATACCACACATTAGAGGAGAGACATCGAAGAAGAACCTCGAACAGTCTTTCCATGAACTTTGAAAAACCAAGTTAGAAATCTCTTAACTTCTTTATGTTTCTATCAAAGCCTGGATAATCTGAGTTCGCCAACAAGTCGGCACTGCACAGCGTAATCCACGGCAGTGTACGGTATAGGCGACACAGGAAGTTCGTTTAGCACCAGAAACATGAAAATGAACACCAACAGGAGCCTATTAACAGGATCTAATGTGGCAAACCATGCATGGTCCACGAATCAGCAGGTTGACTTTGATAATGCGTCAATTATTCACCTGAACGGCCAAAAATCGCCACCTAAAGACCCTTGAGTCCTGGCATACTGAAAAACCTGTTGACACTGACGACAATTCATGCCCGCTCCCCAGTCTAAATCGCCTTCTTTTAAACAAACGTTTTCAATTTTCACACATCCAAGAGATAACTAACCTCCATGCAGAACCTTGATATACGCAATATGGTTCAATATTTTTAAAGTTTTGTTTTCCGAAGGAAAGAAGTGTCGTGAAGGATACCATACACTGAGTATCTCGTAAATTTGAGAGGGTAAAATCCCATTTCCAAAAAGTCGCTATGAGTACGTTACGCTTAGACTTTTTGTTAGTCATAGCTTGATGCGCAAAACCTGAACACGCTAATGCGCGTGAAATTTGCGTGGAAGGAAACCTCCGCGCGAAATCGCGCGTGTCGGAAGCTTAACTTATCTTTTTCCGCCTCAAGTATCAACTAATGATAGGAAACGGGAAATGCTTGTAGTGAATGAAATTGTTTACACTAACCACTCTTTCACAAGGGCCAAAAATGATATGGGACCTTGTTGATATCGCTATTATAATAAGTCAATTTGCCATCGACGTCAGTTTTTGTGACCTTTTTTCATTGTTGTAAATATTTTGCGATGACGAAAATGCAAGAATTAGGCTTGCGGCGTCGCTTTTATGGTATTCAGTTTTAAAGGAGCAAAAGTGATGCGATGTGTGTGTTGTGCTGTTTTTGTTGGTGTCGTATAGTTTCCACAAGGAAATCCAGGTAGATAGGCGGGGAGAGACTGAGAGAGATGAAATTGGTGGTTGCTTCCACGCTGAACCTTGAACACAAATAATCTTGATGATTGTGTGGGTTCTTGGGATTTGTTTATTTATTTTAATATTCATTTAATATTCAAACGGGAACCAGTTTCGCGGAGCGCTAGTCAGTCAAAAAAATTATGTGGATATGAAGTTAAAATTACTTTATCCCGAACTGGAATAAGAAATTAAACGTTAGTTCGCGAATTCCTGCTTTCATTCACCAAATGAGGTAGTTGCCTTGTCTTTGTTTATTAGTTTCTCGTTCTTCCATTAGACCGTTATATTTTAACGGTAGTCTAAATGACATAACATAGAGTTGTTGAGTGTGTGATATTTTTTAATCACTTAACCGATCATATAAAACGTAAAGGAAATAACTGGGGGCAAATCTTTGGCCTCTTGATGCCACATATACGGCGTTTCTCGCCTTTAAATTTCACATGATTCTATGACGGCACAGGCCCTGCTCATGCTAAAGCCGCCAAAACTCTGCCCCTCAAATTGTTTAAAATCAACTGGAGACGCAGAATAACGATCTCATGTTGACCGCGAACAAATTTATTATCCCCTCAAGTTTTATAACAATTATATTAAGGACAGGTAGTACAGACTGTCTTTAATTTAAAACTAGGGACAAAAACTTTTTTATTTACGCTAGTGCAGTTCGATTTCGGTTCCCTCCACAGTTTTATCCACAACCTTCCGAAACGTTTTCCTGGCTTAAGTCGGTAAAAGCAAGTTTTATTGGTGTTCCTCTAAACAACGTCGTGTGTCGCTCGGAACGTTTATTAACATTGCAGTTTGCGTTGTGACCTGGACTTTGCGAATAAATGTAGGCACAATTACTCGTGCTTAATTCGAATTCCGGTGGTCTGCAACACACCTCTGCCTCGGCGCATCGCATGAAGCGGAATTTCTTGACGAAAAAGGACCGAACATGTCCGGAAAATTTCCGATTGCGCGCGATGAATATCACTGGATAACACACCGATCGGAATGCCATAGCCACCTTGGCGACGCTGTGTAGTGCAAGAGAATAATATTCTGAGCTCCCTTCTCTGAAAATGTAAAATATCATGCTTGGAATGAGGCACAGGAAATACACCATTATAATAATGATTGTGGTGTAAGCCGACTTAGAATACGCGTCCACGGTGCGGGGAAATTCGATTACGTGAACACGAGTTCGGTTCAGGCAAGCACTTCGAAGGATTCGCACAGTTGCGTAAAATATTATGCAGCAAGGGACGAAAAATGACAGAAGCCAAAGGACAACGCGGAACATTAACACAGGGACGTTGTCGTGTTCTCTGAACGTCAGGTATTTCTCGCAGTTCCCGAGTACCCAGGCAATAAAACGTTTTCCGGGTTTGTTAATCAGGATTAAATCCCAAGGAATCGCGGACAGCGCCGCTTGACTCCAAATAAAGAACACGACACGCATGGCCACTTTCTTGGTGAATTTATGATGACTTCTTTTCACGACTGCAAAGTAACGGTCCACTGAAATAGCCGCAAGACTGAGCACGGAGACAAAGAATAGAAACATGTTAACTGTGCCGGCAAAAATACACAAATTCCCGCCCAGTACCTTGAGTCGAATGAGACTTGAACCGTACATCAGAATTCCATTAACGGCGAATGAAAACTCTGCTGAGATGTGACTTATTACTAACATGTTCGTTGGCGTGTGCATACGGTAGTCTCGCCAGTAGGCCACGAGTAGAATCCCATTGCCCACCATTGCCAACACGAACAGGATCAATACGATAATTCCTTGACTGAGAATAGCACATTTATCGTTTGCAATTTCAGTCTTGAAAAATGTTTCGCTTGTCATGTTTTCCTGATCCTCTTTAAAAGAAACCTTCCATTCACTCTGGCGTTTTTTCTTCCCTTTTAAACACAGTAAACTTTTCAAAGGCAGTTGAAATTGTCAACATTTCACCTTATACGTAATTCACTCAAATTGCGTGAACTGTACATTTTTCTAACCTGTTAATGTAGTATTTGGAATGAGTTCAACACCTGTCACGTGACTCAATTACACGATCGTGAAGTTAAGTGTCATAAATAAATCTTATTATTCGAACGAAAACGTGCAATATTGAGTCAGTTGAATTCATGAATTTAACTGCACACCACGAATAAACCAAGGACTTCTTTTGTGCATGAAACCGCCCTCTGTCAAATTCACTTGCAATGGCCTAAAGTAAACTGGCTGCTTCGATATTACTGTATAATAGAGGATGTGGTTTTGGTGGTTTGCTTGTGTTATTTGGCTCTCAAGTGTCTTGATGTTAAGGATTAAGATCAGCAGATTCGTCAAATATTGGCTTTAATAGATCTCTCACACTTACGTGAGCTCTGTCGGAGGCCTATAACATAAAACACGAAACTGCTTAGTCATCTAGTCTAATAAATACAAGGTACTGAAAGCTTTTACTGGAAACATTTCACCGCTACTGTGTGTCAAAATTGCTAGATTCTTGGCAACGATAAAATTTAGTTTTAAGTTTTAGCTCTTGTTATTCATGTAGCATTACACTTTGGTACTTAAGCCACAGACTTTCTTTAGCCACCAACTGCAACAGGAAATGTTCCGGTGTTTTTGTTTCCGTCGTCAAAGATCGGAAAATTCTAGTTTTGGTGTGCTGCGCCTTGCCATCAAGCACAGATCAGTCAACTTAATTCTGGTTGTTTCCCTTTGGCTCACGAATTGCTATGCATAAGTTCAAGCGTAATATCCCAATCAACGCACTCGCGTGCATGCTTCACGATATTTCCTCAAAAGAAGGACAAACACTCATGAAAAGTAGAATCATTTTGGAAGCCGAACTGAAAAGAGTAGATTACTCAGTGTTGATATGTTTTCAAGTAGTTTTGTCTCATTCTGTGTTTGCTGGCGACAGATGTAATACAAACTGACTCCACTGAAGTGGCCAAAGGAGTAAGCATCTTGTAACACTCACTTTTCGTGAGTGATTGTTCCACTGGAATAAATATAACAGTTGTTTTTATCGCGTTGTAAAGCCGAAATATCAAAAGGAGAGTGCCGGTATTCTTATCAACTTTAAAAAGTTGACATGGGAACTAACTAACCGCTCTAAGCAATTATGCAGGTAGCGTAGCCACCGCGACAGAAGCACTGCATATGAAACATTTTGAGTTAGTTCTTTCCAAGACTTGCCGCTAGAATAAACTTACTGTTGCAGACAACTTTGCTAGGCGATGACAAAAAATAGCCTATCATAAAGAGGCAATTTATTTGAATATCATTTGACTGACTGAAGAGCCTTGATCTTTTATGATGTGCTAGACTTCCATTGTTAACTCCCTTCAGTCCTTGGAAATTCTCCAAACACAGGAATTTCAATCCGTTTTTACATCTATCCAAACTGACGCCAGAATGTTTATGTCAGTCTAAGCAACCATTAATTTGTTGGTATAATAAACTAAAACAAGGCATGGTTCAATAGTGGTGACGCTGCAAGAACACTAACCGTAATAGCCCCGCTTGCACGCTTTCCATCTTGCAGTGCTTCAAAATTCATTAGAAGAAAGATCCTCGAAGTTACTACGCAACTAGAAATAAACTAAAATAAAATAGTGTGATCATTTAAAACATCGGCGTCTCGCAATTTTTTTTTTTTCAAATTTTGCAGGTCTTGATCTCTTTTTGTCGCAAAGCCTTAGTAGACTCTCGATTTCTTCAAAAGCCTCGAGCTCGCTGTAAAAAATCCTTGTCTCGCCGTCTTTCAAACTCTCGAATTCACCAGTGTCGAGAAAGCAACGAAATAATCCGTTTAACGGCTTAGCGGAAGCAGAGTTATTGTCAGATCAAGAAAGATTTAAATGATGGTACGGGACAGGCAAATCTGTTCATCCAATTAACAGCTTTAAAGTTGGCCTCCTTTGACTACTGTTGAATCTCATATTTCTATGGGTAGGGGAAAGGTTTTAACTGGTATGTAATAGGATTGGAAGTTCAGGGTGAATTTATTACTGTTTTTTTCTTTTAATCTCGAAAGCTCGGCGGACTGAGTCAACGATCACCTCTAATTAACACGTTGTTTTTGTTTCAACATCCCGAAAGCTCGGCACAATAGTTGGGAATTTGTATAGCGTGTGGGATTGGATATCATTTAAACTACAAATGCACTGATCCTGAATTTTTCTGAGAATAAAATAATCTATTTCCGGGTGGTCATCACGAGAAGGTATCAGCCACCCCCGCTGGATCGTCCTGTGCGAGGGCCACCATAGCGTTCGTTGTTTTAACGAAACCGCCATTATCCATACAATTCTCAGATTATGACTAATTCCTGTTACTACGTTAGAACTTAATGTCTCTCAAAAGTACGGAGGTTTTCGCAGAACTAACGAACCTATAGTTGTAGTTTTTAAGAGGCACGAAGAGAACTACATACGCGTGCGAGCAACTCAACTTCTCTTTTACACTACTAATTACTCATCTAGAACATGGGCTATAGGAAAAATGCAGTTCGATTAAATATCAACTAAATTTAATTTCATTCCAATAAAGTCAAATTTAACTCAAAATGCAATAGTGTTGGCCCCTGTATTTCGTTAACAACAATCCTAAGAAAGTCTGCGAGCATTTCCAATCGGTCTTGGTACTAGCGTCTTCTTATAAGCCGAGGTGCGGCTTTTATTTGTCAGCAAAATCCAAAATGATCGGCGATTTCGTTGTTTCAAGACAGTCTCAGATTTTGCCGTTACCGACTATCGGCGGTGACAAAAGTCTCGACGCTAGGAAAGAGTTCGCCATTATGAATTTTTCAGGTTTTCAGAGGCCAAGCTTGGTATCGAAATGATCGCCGATGTTTCCGGACAGCCTGCCTTTATGTTTTGATATGTTTTCATATGGCTACGACCATCGTAGAAAACTAGGACGTGTCGGGAAAATAAATACGCTCCCAATTTTTTACGGATTTATTCTCGACCATTCCAGATGATCTGGGATGTCCGCAATTTCATCTTTCAGTCATAAGTCGGTAAGAATCTGGGACTAAAAGTGATAGTAAAATCCAGCTAGTACTTTAGGAGACCCGGGATGACAACGTGGATTTTGTTTTGTCCCAGATGTATACGTTCATGCTTCATTTCCATCAACGTGGCAAACTAAAGAAAAAGGAAAATGCCTCTGGGGATAACAGCCCCCCAATCCTCCAACAGGGCTTCCGAGCTGATTAATCCATTCTAGTAATTGCTAAAGTTAACAAGCTCAAACCGAGACGGAAACGTAAACATGCCTAGCCTATCGGAGGTTCATGAATTCCAACAAAATCGAAGGGGTCCAAACTTTCCCACAATGCCCCACTGAGTTCTAAGTACTCGGGTCTCTCACGGTTATCAGCTGGTTTCAGGGTATGGAGTTCTTTTCTGCAAAGCATTTTGCATCATGCGTGTTCCAACATAAAATTTCGAAACATTTTTTGAAATATTGCTCTCTTTTGTTCTTTGTCAATCGTATGCAAACGGTTTCGTTAATCAATCTTGATCAGCTACTGATTATGTCAATACACCAGTGGGCAAAAGTTTTCTTTTTTATCAAATTTTATGAATAAACTAACTATCTAACTGTCTAATATTAATCACTATGTCACCTGTTTATTGGTGCCACTTTGTGAAGTAAAAGATTTATTGCAATCAAATAATACTCAAAAATATAATGGTTCAACCTCACCTGTATTTCTGAAGATAAGAGAAGCTAAGGTACCTTCCTTTCGGAAGCTAAGATCGATAGCTCCCCATATGAATTTCTTGGGAATGGTAAATAGTTGGGGATTGGAAATCCGCGTCTGTACACACATATATGGTAAAACTGGGTTCTTAGGGTCACTGACAACTAAGGTTGGCATTAAAGAATAGCCTCTTTTGTGTTCATCACATCTCAATTTACATCGATCGTTTATTCTTTTCTCTAATTTGCCAGTGTTTCCGTCAATAAAAACCTAAAATATGGAATTCGGAATCCGGAATCCGGTATCAGGAATGCGCAATCATGCACCAGTTCAACAATAAAAGTAAAAAGTAGATGCTTGGTAGAAAATTTCGACGAAGGTTAAAGTCACTTGAGAAACAATAAACTCAACAAATTGCATTGTTTTTGTAGCCTTTGAGAAATTGTGTAGTCAGTGAAATTTTCAAAAGTTTACCTAAGATTTGCTGAATGTTTCTAAGGCAGTATTTTAGGAACTTGGTTCAATTTGCTCTAGATTAAAGCTTAGAGCTTTAAAACACAGCAGAACGATATTTATATATGTATTGTGGTTTTGCTAGGGTATGCATTTCGCCATAACCTATAGACAAGTGAGTTTCATTTTCTAGACGTGGAACTGGAACAATCGCTTTAATAATAATAATAATAATAATAGTAATAATAATAATAATAATAATAATAATAATAAATAAATAAATAATAATAGTAAATAAATAAATAAATAATAAATTTAAACTTATACCGCGCAGTTTCTATAAAAAATATTCAACTGCGCCTTACAATAAATATTAAATTAAAAATAAAATAGAAGTTTAAAATAACAATTCTAAAATTCCATAAATAAAAAAAAAATTCATCAATAATGCAAATTAATTATAATAACTATAGTAACTAATTGAATGCCCTATTAAATAAAAAAGTTTTAAGTCTAATTTTAAAAATATCCAAGTAAACTGGAAATAGATCTTATTGTGGTAGGAAGCAGATTCTAAAGTCTTGGGGCAGCACAACTAAACGATCTATCCGCCAGGGTCTTCTTGGTTCTTATTGTCGGGAAAGCTAATAAAGTTGCAGAGTCGTCTTTGCGCCTTACAGGTGTGATATTCAATATTACCTTCCAAATTACCCTTTGAGTCGGTTTCCTCAACGAAATATCACATGCCGCACAATTTGCTTGAGTCTCTCTCTCATTTAACCCTGGTAACAAGGGTCGTCTTTCGAATTGACTACTGTGAAGAAAAAGTTGAAATTACGTGACGCTTGATGATCATGTATGAACTGATACTAGGATGGAAAAGTTAAAGGTCAAAGATTAAGTATATTTTTAGGAAATAATTAGTTTGATATAAATTGATTATGGCATTAAAATTGTTCAAGAAATTTCGGACTTTTGACCACAGACTTTTGGCTTAAAATGTTTTGCTCTATTATTTACAAAGCATGATCCCTGAAGCAACATGATCTCCGATGCAGAAGAAAACGATTTTCCACTTTCGTGTGATGAAATGGCCATGTGCACTGCACATAAAATGTTTTCAGTTAAAAATGTTTCAGTTGAGGTTGAGATACCTAGCGCTTGTGAAAGTGCAGGAATTCCTACTCACAAGCCGATCAGACATTGCTGAAGCCATAGCCAAACAACTTCCCCAGTAACCGAGTTAAGTGTACGTTTCATACAAGGTCGTGCTAATCGCAACGAAACGCAACTATGCAAAGTAAGAACAGTCTAACCCCAAATTTTTCATACCATTTTAAAACGGATTTGTTTAGGGATATTGGCGACACACACTGACTGGGCGCCGGTAAAGAGCTCAATCATTTGCAGAAACGGTCGGTTTATAATTATGTTCTCTATCTGAGCAAGAATGAAAAGAAAACGAAAAACTGATGTGAACTGAGATAAGAAGGCCTTTGTATTCCGGATTCCAGATTCCGGACTCCATTCCATAGTTCCACATTCCCGGCCGGGTTCCTAGTTTTAGGCAATCTTGTCGAGGATTCATCGTAAAAATCAAAATACACTGATAGTAGAACCATTTACTCAGTAAATCATTCTTGTCATGAATATAATGGTAGTCAATGGCGTGTTGATCTAGCTGTTCACTTGATTTGCACTTGGTTAAACTGATAAATATCAACGCAAAACTCATCGTTTAAATTGAGTTTAGACCGAAATTTGACCGAACGTCAAAAAGCCGATGGATTCATTATATCAGACTGAAATACATGAACTGTCAATGAAACATTTTTTTCGGGTTCTAATCAGTAATACTGTTAAAGACCGTTAAAGCCTGATATATTTTGTTTTCAGCCTCACTCGGCGAGCCCGCGGTGTAGGGCGAACTCGCGAGGTGCGAAGCCTTAATCGTAGATTCTTCCCAATCTCTCTTTCCATTTTTGTGCTCGTTTATTCGAAGACCATACATATTCTTTGTGACGGACCAAACGCAAAAAATACGAACTGCTTTGTGGGACGTTTTTGCGGTACACGAGGCTCTTTCATTCACGAGTTGCCACCCGCCTCCTCTTGTCAAAGACGAGAGTGGTCTGGGATATAGCTGACACGTCATGCAACATAAATAAAGGTAAAATATCCCTACGGCAGCCATGTTTTGGAGCTGATCGGTCAGACATCACTGAAATTTTGCCGAATGGGGCGTCGGGATGCTGAAGGAAGGTCAGATTTGGAAAAATTTAGGAAGAACATAGGTGGGTGTCATCCATTTTTACTGCTCTTACTTATGCTTTGTCGTCGTAAATTACCTCTCATACGTGTAACTTAAAACGTGGGCCTCTGGCGGAGCTTGGCTGAGATCTGTTTTAATTTGATAAACTTAAGCTCACGGTTATTAAATTTAAGCTTAAAGTTTGCGAATAGAACAATATTACAACTTTGAGATTTTCCTTTTTCAACCCATTCCGTATGGGACATTCCATTTTTTATCCGCACCATTCCCCTTCCTGCTTCAAAATATTGTTGGCACCCTTTGAAGAAAAAAAAACTGAGGGGTTGTTTTTTTTTGTGGTGCCTCGGCTTGAAAAATTAATTTGAAGGGTCCAAATTTTGGCATCCGTTTTGAACAAAAAATCCTATACCCCATGGAAAAAACTTGTCATCCTTAGGAGGATGCCTTAGGAGAAGGAGGAGGAGGAGGTGGGGGGGAAGGTGTGCAGCTAAAAAATGCAATGTCCCTGCTTATAATTGCAGATTTAAAATTTTGATGTAATATGACCATGTTTACATTTTAAGCAATTTAAATGTCCACCCCCTTTATAACACAAACATAATAGGTTCCTTGGTGGAACAGGTTTGATATGCCTGTACAAATTTTCTGCGCCAATATATTGTTATTGTTGTTATATTTCAATGCTGCACTCTAGGACACTGTAAGAATAAATCCAGACTCTTGAACAGTTCCAGCTGAGGATCATAAAGGATCTTTGCCTGATCCTGTTATGAAGGTCTTATTTCACAAACTGTTACGAACCTACAGGATCATATAGATTTACTGGGGGATCATAACTAGAATCTGAAAAAGAAACCTAGAGGATCCTAAAAAGAATTTCATAGCCACGATTCTAGTTAAGGATACAATGTTATAACAAATAACTTATTAGGAATCAGTGTGTGTGCAGGCCTTATATATTCTGCCAGAGTTTGTTCATTCATTGATTTCAGAAAGTTGTGAGAAGACCTAACTATGCCTAATCTGTTGTACATATTAGGAAAACAAGAATTCAAAGGTCGAAGTAAGAAGAAAACATTGTCAATTCGTGACAAAGCTCAGTCCAAGAAATCAACTGGAACTACTATTAAGGTAAAAATTGTATTCCTTAATTTAATCATCATACCCTGGCCTCCCCTCCCATTGAAAGTATTAGTTTAGATACTCACCCCTCTGAAAATTCCAATTTAGCTTAATACTCTTCTTTGGAATAAATTTCCAACGACTTCACTCAGGCAGGGGGCCGGGGGTATGAATATTTTCTGGAACTCCGCATATTTTTATTGTTAGATGATGTTTGACTGAAAATTGGCCAACTCTTTGAACCCAGTGGGGATACATGAACAGTAGTTTTAAATGGGGCATCAAGAAGCATGTTCATCACACAATGCTTTTAAGGTGGCCGAATACAGTTTTTTAGTGTACAGACGTTAGAAGACGTTATTTGGAAACTATGTATTTCTGGACGCCCAAAATTGGTATGGTGTAAGACCAACTAAGAAAGAATGTATTTTTGTACGTCTTATTGAGCTAAGTACCGTTTCCATGGCAATGCAGCCAACTATTAAACGTCCATAAATAGTAGGTTTCCTTTATTTTTAGAAAATGTACCCATTAGATTTTTTCCATTTTGTGTATCCAGAACAACTTACAAAACACTGACACAGTTGCACTATTTTCATGTAATTTTGACAGAGAGATCTCCTGCAAATATTGATTTTGTATTTTAATGTTTTGTGAAGATACCCTCTGTTAGATTTAGGTTTCTCTTTGTAGGCGAGTTACGCCTTTAGGGAACTATTTTCATGCCAAATTTCAGGGAATTCAAATGAGCGGTTCCTTAGAAAACAGTTCATTTCCACGAAAACAACCAGTCGCAATTTTTTGGTCAAATGCGCATGCATGGTTTAATTTGGGTTTCATGGCAAAGATGAAAAGCATGTGAAAGGTCTCGGTGAATGTTTTTTTTGCTCGGAAAGAAAAGAAAAAGAGTCCAGAAACAAGAAACTTAGTTATTTAGGATCAAAAATTAACTTTATTATCCATTTCATGTGTAATTGAGGGATCACTTTATCGACCGCCGTATTTGCGTACCACAACCCTAGCGCGCACTTAATAGCATCACTTGCAGAATCTGTAAAGCGCGCGCAAACTGTGTTCAGCCACCTTAAAGGATTATGTGAATTTTGAATGTCATTTCAAGAGTATTTCCAAGAAGTGGGTGTCCTGTGGATACCTGGACACCCTTTGGTCTGAAATATCAGACTTTTAATTTTCGTGGAAATTAATCCTCAATGCTCACAAGTACATGTACATTGCTTAGAAAAAACCACACCATTACCATAGGCCAATAAGTTTTTGTTAAATACGGAGCCTGAAATCAGGCAAAAAATTGGTTTAATCTTTTCCTACTGGATTATAAAGGCTCTATTAGCCCCTGGAGGGCTTCTTGAAACTTTTGGGTTGTACTGCTAATTGAGGTATTGAATTAGATTTTTTGTGTGAGTGATTCTTGGTTAATTACAATGTTATGTTATTCGGTGGTAGAAGTTTTCCTTGGACAAAGATATCACTGTATCAAAGTGTGAAAATTAGTGACATGGAGTTTTTTTCAAAATTGTAGTTCACCTCAAAATTCCTTAAAGTCAGTTAATATGGCTTTTTTTCCATGCATCCCTGAATAGAGGATTATTACATGACGGCATAGAGATTTCTCTTCTCGTGTTGATATTTTCAACGCGAGAAGAGAAATTTTCTATCTCCAAGCAGCCTTGTAATATTCTGTTTATTTTATAAACACCAGTGAAATACCAAATCATTGCAAAAGGTGCAATTTATTATGTAACCATAGCAACGACAATCTTTACATGTGCGAAGATAACATTTTATTTTCACTTGTGTAGAGACGTTTTTGCAAAAAAGCTCACCTGGTATTTCATTGGTGTTTATGTAATAAATTGATTCTTTTCATGTGACCTCCACTGAAATGAAAAGCTTAATGCTTTTCAGTTGCAAATGATATCAATTCTGTGAAAGTTTTAACTTTACAAGTTGAGCACCTCCCTATTACTCGCAGCATGGCTAGTCTATCCAATCGTAAATTTTAGCATTCATTATAGGATGCTAGTACTGAGATTTATAGCAAACAGACTGAGTGCAATAGAGTTAACTGAATTCTCTATCATTTTTTTCTAGATTGTTGTGTTGTATTTGCTCGCCATACTTGCTCTCCTTGTGTCACTGTACTTTATGTTTTACACCGTGTATGAAAGCAACAAAAAGGAACGGCACACAAGCTGACATGCAACATACAAACAAACAACCAAAGCAGGAGGGAAATTGGTTTCAAGAAATAACTTTGACTCTGGAATTTTATATGACAAGGTACATTTTTGTACAATGGTCTGTATGTGTAATCCAATGTTAGTGGCTTTCACACAATTCTTAGTAAGCAGCTCCTCGCTGATCAATTCATACTGACAACAGGGAGCTTAGCACATGAATGTAAGAAAGCCACTTAAGTTACACTAATTTGTAACTCCGGTTGTTTTGTGGTAGTCGGTTGATTGGTGGTACTCAGTTTTTTACCCTAAATACCATATAGTAATATAAAGTCAGTTGATTGGTGGTAGTCAGTTGACTTGAATGCAGTGTAATAAAGTTATCTTGTCTTACTGTATCGTAAATAAGTAACAGTTCCAGAGCTTATTGCAAGAGTCACTGCAACGTTACAGCCAAGTCAGCAATTACAGCTGTAATATTGTTCAGAACTCAACCTCCACATGAAAGGAGCAACCTCTTGAAAAGCCAGTCATACATGATACCAATTTTATATTTCTTCAGCTACTGATAGCACAATAGTGCTACTGACATCATTTTGAGACTTCTTTTAAGTTACCATCTCTCACATGATGCCCATTTTTGGCATTTTGTGCATTTGCATGCTTCTGTATTGAGAGATTGTCTGTTTTGTGTTCTTGGCCAGGACACTCCAGTTGGGTCATAAATGGGTACTTCGGCTAATTAATACTGGAGAGATCTGGCATGGTGCATTATAGTGTTGGTGGTTCACCTGCTACTGATTTGCGGCTATATTGTTTATTTCAAATAAAGACAGGCTGAGTACATGTATGACATGTGAGGCTCAAGATAGGCTTAATCTTCTGCTGTCACATAATCTTCTGTGCTCAGGTGCAACTGACCAATGAAATGAGCAGAATAACTTATTACCTTTAAGAATTACATGTACACTGTATATCAGTTAATGTTGGCCCATATCAGTTACAGTGGAACCTCTCCTTACGGACACCTCTTTAACACGGAAACCTTTTTATTACGGTCAATTCACTTGGTCCCTGGGAGACCGAAATCGATTTAAAGCCTACCTCTCTAAAACGGACACCTCTATAATGCGGACACTTATCCCTGTCCCCTTGGTGTCCGTAATAAAGAGGTTCGACTGTATGCTTAAAGTCATATAGCCAACAGGGCAAAGGGGGCAATTGCCTCAGTTAGAACTTAGGAACCTCCTCCTGTATTCATTTGATAGCTTGTTTTGAAATTTTGCACACATGGCATTATTGAACTTCAACTTGCAAGATTCTTCAATTATCCATCAATGGATATTAAGCCAAATTTACGTGATGTTAATTCCACCAAAACAGTGCTTGCAGCCTGTTTACACTGAAATGTGACTGCAGTTGAAATTCAGTAGCCCCAAGTAGGATCGCAAATTATGAAACATGCAATCTAAATGAAAGAAGATACTGACACAATTTCTGAGCTTCAAGTTCTAAAATTTATTTTTGCTGTAAGTACATGTAGCAGTTGTCATTCATCTTGCATTGCAGTTAGTGATAAGTGTCAATATCATGTCTTAAGTTTGGTAAAATCATTATCTTCCTAACTAATACCTTTTTTATAATTTGTCCTACTGAAATCCCGTGAATGCCCTGTTAAGCCCACGGTGTGCTTAATTGCGTTCGACAAAGAACGCATTCCTAATCCAGGCGAAATCGAGATTTTTCGACTGCGTATTCATCGACACCAGTTTGGCCCCCCCGAAGGATATTATGCAGGGGCGAATGACGTCATTTCCATCAACCATGTGCTTTGTTTTTAGCGGGAGTCCTCGCGGGAGTCGAGTTTCACGTGTTGCCTCGCGTGTTGGTGTGCTTCCTTCTTGAGTTCGATCTTCTGCTTGCTTTTCAAATTCTGGACTGTGCTTCCTTGCTGTGTGGACCGTTATCAGATAAGTTGCGTTGTTTACGTTTGAAGTTAGAGTTACTGGCATTTGGAATCTTGCGAAAGTATTGCGAAAGCTTATCGATGTTCAGTTCCTTCATTTCAGCGGAAGTCGAGTTTCACGTTCTTGCATCACATTTGGTGTGCTTCCTTAGGATGGTTTCGCAGTTTAAGTTTGAAAGAAGACTTGCGGATTAGATTTAGATTTATCAACGCCTTCACGAAATGTGTACGACTGCGAAGACACAGGAATAAGTTCGGCATAGTGTTGTTTACCCGTTTCACTACAAGAAACCAACGCTGCCCGGCTGACGCTGACTAAATCAAGAGACAAGTTGCGTAGTTTCAGTTTCGGAGATGTGTAGCTCGGCAAATAATTTACCTACCAAGTTTTGTAAATCGGCAAATGGCCATAATTTGTGATCACCAAAGCAAAAAGTTGCCGAGTTGTGTAGCTCGGTAAATGGCCATGATTTATTTCGAGAAAAGCAACATTCCTAATGCGAGTGAAACGAACAGGTGCAGTTGCAATGGCAGACACTTTATCGAGTCATTTGATTATAAGTACCCAGTTTTGTCAGCGTTGGTTTCTTGTAGTGAAACGGCCACAGTTTGATTCCGTTTTACGGGGAGCAACTCTACGAGACAGCCAACTTTGTTTTGCGTTTTTAATATTGTTGGAGCGATGTGCGGACGTGTACGCTCGAGCTGGAAAGTGTTCGCTCTTGAAGCGTTTTCTCGGTTCCTTGCCGATTGCAACCGAAAATATTGTGCGTTTTTAATCAAGGAAATGCTCTTTTCGAAGATTTGATTCAAAAGATTAAAGCATAATTATGTGCGGCGTACTGGTTTAGCGAGGTAAATTCGATGGCGCGTGTTTCCATTCTCAGCTTGTGAAACAGCGGCCGAAAAGTCGCAATATTTTAGTTTCGCTTCCTTCACTGTTAAAACTGGGTTTAGTGAACAAGTTATCCACCTGAGTTATCCTGTCATTTGTCAGTAGAAGACACGGTTACAATCCTAATCAGTTGATAGAAAATGAAGAAAACGGGAAATTGCCTTTTGAGATGACCTCAATAATATTTATGCAAATTTGTAACGCAACGCCGAAGATGTCTCGCGGAGGCTTTCAATGTCTCCTCAAAGGCAATGGCAATTTAACGGGCACGTTGATGTTTTCCCGGTTCCTTGCCGAATTCGACCGTAAATGTTGTGCGTTTTTAAAAAAGAAAATGCTTTTTTCGAAGTTTTCATTCAAAAGATTCAAGAACAATCAAATAATTATAATCTCGCGTAGCGTACTGCTTGCGTAGCAAATATATTTTTATATTTTATTCTTTCATTTAGTATATTTAGCTATTTATTTAGTGATTTATTTTTTATTTCTTATATAATTATCTATCTTTTGGCTCCTTTTCCTCTATTAACGCAGATTAACGTGTAGCTCAACTTCCGCTAGAAACGAAGGAAATGAACATATCGATATGCTTTCGCAAGATTCCAAATGCCTGTAACTCTAACTTCAAACGTAAACAACGCATCTTACCTGATAACAGTCCACACAGCAAGGATGCACAGTCCAGAATTCGACAAGCAAGCACACCAAACGCGAAGAGAAGGTCAAACTCGACAAGCAAGCCACCAAATATATACTATATTATAAACACTGGGTTATAGATTGATAACATTTTTTGCGATTTTATTAAACATGTGAAAAATATCTGGCACTTAATGTAATTTTCTTTTCCCAAATGATCGAACGCATCTCTCTAATCTCTGATTATTACTAGTTTAGTCAGTTTTACTTCAGGCCTCAATACGAATGAAGGCGGCAGCGGCGGGGGGCGGGGGGGGGGGGGGGTGGGATTTACTTTTATTAATTCCTGAAATATAAGATGCGATGGAGTGTGTATCTATATGATGTCACTTCTGCCCTAACTAAAAATACTTCTGGCTATTTAACAACCAACAACCACCGAATTACAGAAGACTTTTCAAAAGACATCTAGTTTGGTAAAAAAATAAAATAAAACAAAGGAGACAAACAAACAAAAACCGCAGAATAGCGGGCACTAATCGTGGCGGAGTAATAATTGTTCATGATAATAAAATTAATAAACCAATTTTTTGCTAAACACTGACCTTGATTTACGTAGATTAGAATTATTATACGTGACGATTTCACCATACCGCCGTCTTAGTTTCAAAGTATTTCTTTTCTGTTTTACTATTTTAACAACCATCGCAATTGTTACCACGTTGTGGAGGGAAGAAGTGAGACACAGTGATAAGTCGGCTTCCAAAGATGTTGGGGTGGACTTAACAGAGAGCTAAATAGAGGTGGTAGGTGGATTGTGGGCGGAGAGGGAGGGGGCTTAACAGGGCTATACGGTACAGTTGAATCTAGTAAAACTCATAATGCCATGACGGTGCCGTGAAAGCAAAGCATACACCAGCTTTCGCAAACATTTCTTTTAGCGTTTCTTCCAATGCATCCTCCGTGTGGTGGCAGATGAATTTCAATGCCTGCTGTGCACACTTTCCCGCCATTGATTAGCGCGTGCGAAACAGTGGAAACGACACGTTTAGAAACCTCCTCGCCCCAGACCTCTGGGAGCAGACTTTGTATTTCTTGTTCTACAAACATCAGCTGATCACATGGAACTGTTTTGTCGAAGTGAAGTATCGTGGAGTAAACAGGGTTTTCGCTTCCTATTGTGATAGATTTTTTAATGACAGATTTGATGAAGCCTCTGAGTTCCAGATTTGCTCTGTGCAGTGCTTGAAGAACCTCGTTAATCGTCGCTCTGTAGTCGTGATTGAACACTCGGATTTCGATATTTTCACCCGCTGCTGTGCGTGAACGAAATTTAAGAAAATAAATAATATTATTATTAGTTTTAGTAGGCTGGACACCGTGTAATTTAGAACCATTACTGTATGAAGGAATTTTCAAGGGCAGCTTCAAATGGATCTTATTCACAAGAAGCTTCAAGTTTGTATAGGCTCATGAGTGACAGGGAAAAAAAAGAAACAAGTTTGAAAAAATGACCGGGGTAATATCTTGTAAAGATCTTGATGTAAAATGACCGTAAGCGGATAAAACAGCACGGAGTAAAATAAGATTTGACGAAGAAACCAACCGAACTAGTCCGAAATAAATTTGCCAAGACCCTGAGAATTAATATAAAAGCTTCAACCTATCTTACTGAATGCTGTAACCACTGATTTTATATATTTACAATAAGGAAACTCAAAACTAACCAAGGACGTGCAGCCTCTTCGGCCGTCTATTGCATATTTTAAACTTACAACGGAAACTTACCATGCCGATTCCGAAATGAACCTGATGCGAACGCAAAATGGCAAGTAACCAGAACGGTTAAGAACCATGTAATATTCCTCATGATATCAACCATATATCCTGCGAGGAAGAAAGAAAATAAAATAGGCGGTGAAACAGGTGTTTAAAGGCGACGTTTTCCTTGTTAGTCAAGCTGTTAGGTGCTGGTATGAAAGGTAACAAGCTTAGCGGGCCTGAAAGTGCTCCAAGATACTTCGAATTTCAGATGCTTGTCAAGTATCCAAAAACCAATAAAAATCGCAGAAAACTAGCCCAGCAGCCACATCAATGACAAGCGATACACTTTTTCGGCTTTGACAGATGAATGGCAAAAGTAGAACACAAAACAGACTCCATGCACTGATAGCAGGAACTGTTTGCGCTTTGACTGCCGGAACTGTCGATGCGAAGCTACAATCAGGTCTGACTTTGAATGTTTATATATCGTTTCCCGTGTTTTATTTCCTGACCGTGCCTCCTTTTGATACTGAGCATTTGCCATGCGCATCTCGGGATTGTTCATACACTATGATTTCTTAAGGATGGTGCCTACTAATTCAAAGGTTCTTTTGCTCCGTTTATGACTACGCGAAAAAAAAGGAGAACGTTAATTTTCAAGGGCATATTGACAAAAAACATAATAATTCGGGGTAACTATGCATTTTTCAGAGATAATTAGGCTTCAATTTGAAACAACAACATCAAAAAAGCCAGACATTGTTATGTATTTTAAAGTTTTTTCGAATTATTGTCACGTACATATCGAAGTTATTCCCAATTTTCTTTTTGGATTCCAGTAGCTCTTGCTAAGATCTGCTTTTCCCTGCATAGTCATAAACAATGCAAAAATACTTCTGTATAAAGAGGCACCGTCCTTATTAAATAATATTTCTAAACTGACCTTGGACCATAGGGCGACAACAAGACGATAAATATATCTATTTTTCAATCTATATAGCGCAAAACACATTTTCGGATCGGTATTGAATCAATTGGATCAGTTCCGGTAATACCGTATTAACAAGGTCGACGTATTAAAGTTACTGTATTATTCCTTTTAGATTGACGATGGACTCACCAGTGAGTTTTGGAAATCACGTGTTTGATTTTTCAGTCCTTCAGCGACATACATAATCGAATCGCAGAAACATTAGGTAAAAATGTAGTTTGGTGGTGTTTAATATTCCTATTGAAGCTATCATTTTTTGAGAAAATTGTCCAAGTATTTGTCTTAACCGACAATTAGTGACGTCCATTCATGGAACGGGGTATTTCTAATTTGTACGATCTGGTTGGATTTTTGACTTCTTTACGTTTAATTGTCGGTTTTCTAAACATCGAATACTTGTTTTCATCGCTATAACTGCTATATCTACATAAGATACATACGAAAATGGCATCTTGAAACAATATTTTAAGGTCCATGATCAACCAGCTGCAACAGTACCATAACTATCTGCAATACTTTATTTGTGAGGAATTTTCTGGCCTTTTTGGTTCAGTTGGGACTGTTATCTTATTGAATATTTAGGAACAAAGCCTAGCAGTGTTTGATACATGTAATCATTTTTTCGGTCTTACCTGTTCAGTTTTCAACGTCAGGTCGAAATCCTTAAGCGTTTCTGTAGACTCCCAGGAAATGTTATTCTCCTAGTCTTACTGAATGCAACAGTAAACTCTCGGAGTTCGATAATTGGGTTTCATTTATAATAAAGCCTGCTAGCTTTGTTATCATTCTTTTATCAACTTCGCAGCCACAATAAGTAATCTCCAATTGTTGTGTGCATTTAATAAGGCCAATTTAGGTAAGAGGTGCTAAGCAATTACCACCCTTTCATACATAATGGAATTGAAAAAGCTCTCACTGACAGACTCTTTTCGAAACTTTCGTTAAATGGTAATTGGTATAGCTGTTTTCAAGGCATTTACTTAAGACAACTGTTTTCTTTTTCTTCCTTTTTTCCATCCAATCATAGAAGTCAGTTTCATATTGTAACGTGTTTAACCGACGTAGCAGTGCTTTTGCTTTCTCCTCTCCAGCTGAATATTTTTGTGTGCTCTTTCTCGGTATAATACTTCAGTGTTCGTAATTATAACCTGCGTCATTCCTTTACTTCTATTGTTTCTATTGTCGGAAAGATTAATGGCCTGTGTACCACGCACCCCGCTTATTTAGTCGAACAATTCGGAGATGATATTCTTGGCCCTTTGTTTAGTTAGCAAACCTTCCAATCAAAATCTGTTTATGGAGGTATTAACGTTAAAAAAATAGTCCCGATTTTAACTTACTTCAAATGAATCAGTACTGTGGGAGGATGCTCGTTTTGTAATTACGGTGATAATCTTCTCGATGAAGCGCCCACCTTCAGTCACCTATTTATGTCATGACGTTTGCATGAAATATCTACCAACACCTCGCCAATGAGAAGAACTTGAACGTGGTGCATGAGTTGAGTAGCCAGCCTGGTTGAATTATTTTTGTATGAAATAGGATTCAAGAAAGATGTGATTTTGGAACGAAACAAGAGAGGGCTAAAAATTTAAAAATTAATCACCTCCAAATCTACATTTTTTCAATTTCCCCACAACTCATTCTTTCCCAAACGCCCTCTTTTCCAAACGCCCTCAAACATGAAAAGTAGCCCCGTATTATCACCCTATGGAGGCATTTTTGGATTGTTTGAAACCTCGGAGAGATATGTGAACGATAAAATGCTGAAAACATTGAAAATCATAGCGTTATTTTGAACAGACTGCCTTTTAAGTAAGAGAAGGTTGAATACACCCGGCATTTGCTGCCATAAAATGTTGGTGCGTAAAACTAAAAGATACGGAATCTGATTGTTCGAGGAAATACGGTATACCCCAAGATCCATTCATTCATTTATTCAGTCAAGGCTGTCCCATACAATCTCGACTCCAATATGTATTAGGAGTGCGTTCTTTCTACGTCGAATGCAATAATATCATCCATGGACACATTCGCCAATATTGGCTTATAAAATTATTAACGAACCAATCAGGGCACACGCTTAGTTGTATGCCGAGTCCATGACGTTTAAACCAGATTCCTGTTCAACATGGCGATTGCCTGATTATAGGTGATTTAATTGCCAGAGAGAGTGTGATAACTGTGGTTTCCGTGCATGTAGGGGTTGAACACGAACCTTTCTTTTTAAAGATTAACACATGACGGCTGGTGGTGCGCGAGTTACGTCACAAAAAACTAAATAAATCGGCAACAACGTAACACAGTGGACTTGGCAGCAAAAGGATAGAATAGGGCCCGACCAATGAGATCCAACGTTGGTGGACGCTGTCTAAGTGGGTAGCCTACCGTATTCAACATTGCTCAGTATCATCCGAAGTTGTTAGATACATATATCTTAAAGATTTACTGTTTAGTGTGGAGGGATATTTTTACGAGTCATTCTGTATTTTGTTGATTACACGGAGCAAAGTCAAAGTACAAGAGATAAGAATGACTTAATTCGGACGTGACTGGCTATATGTGATGAGCGATCACGTGGAAACTGGGTTTGGCTGCCGTGGCCTCCACACTTAAGGCCTGGTTCACACTGCGAGATAAGCACAAACATAAGAAAATTTGTGTGTGAACCAGCGTGAGACGCGGAGTGCTTTTGATTTTCTTGTTCGTGTCTCACATCAGTTCATCACAAGAGCCTCTGAAGTAAGCGTAAGAAAAGAATATAGCTTCCTTTCTCAGTTGCGCTTTCACTTATGCTTATGCTCATCGCATCAGTGAGAACCAAGCTTAGCGGTCATGGTATATCAGCCATTATTAAAAACTGAATCATTGTATAATGCAATTTGAGGGATTTGATTGGCTTATCGGCCATGGTATATGAGCCATTATACCATGGCCAAGAAATGGCGACCATCTAATTGCCTTCTGGTTGTTCTTGCACAGCGAAACCAGTAAGATCTAGCAATATTTCTTGATCGTTTTTAATAAAACAATTATTCCACTTGCGCTTGTTGGATATGAGATGATTATAGCCAACTCGGCGCTACGCGCCTCGTTGGCTATCTATCGTCTCATATCCAACGCGCGCTCGTGGAATAATTGTTAATTAAAGCATGTCGGGGAAGTAGCGACCATGTAGCGTCTTCTGGTCTCTCTTGCCAAGCGAAGTCAGCAAGATCAAGCGATGTTGTTTTGGACGTTTTCAGTAAAACATTTTTGCACTTGTTGGATGGTTCTAATATATATGTTTAGCCAAGCCTAAAAGCGGAGCTCTACAATTTGTTAATAGCATTTATATAAGTCTTATCGTATGAAATTACAAATTCCTCATCCTTTATTGAGTTATATGTACTTTTGGTGCATATACGGAAAACTGAAAACTGTTACACAGTAGCCTGCGAACGCAGACGTATTTCCGGCTGTCGCTTCTCTCCGCGGAGGGAAGCGACAACCGGAAATCCATAGAACTGACATTCGAAGCTACATGAGTGTGTGCAGCTGTGGGTCTAGAAAGAAATCAAAACAGTATTTACACTGCAGATGAATATTCAGGACGGGATCGGCTATTTTAAAAAAATAGTATCTCTCCGCGGATGAGCATTAGCACTATCACGTCACGTTATCAGTTTAAACTAATGCATCAGTCAATTCCAGCGGTGCCCATCCCCCACCCCCCCGGGCAACCCCGGGGCAATTGCTCACGTTGTCAGTCCCGGCGGGGCATTCGTAATTTTATCGCGGCCCGGGGACTGGGCATTTGCCTACTCCGGGGCGACCCCCGGGCATTTGACACACGTGTTTTCGAAAGTGCCATGGAGGAATTCATCGGCAAAGACGATGCGTTGGTTTAGGATTGGCTAGTTCGTAAGGGACTACACAAACTTGTAGATGTTTTTAAAGGTGTTTTCTCAATTTTAAATATTTCTTCATTAGTTGTAAGCATATAAATATAAAAAGCAACAACTTGAACTATACTTTGTTTATCACATATCGAGAAATCGGAAACAATCAACGTGAACACGATTACAGCTGTATTTCGCATTTCGCATTCAAAACTAACCTAGCATTTTCAAATTCACGAAAGTCAACCGGGAGTGCTTTTTAAAATACTTTAAGCTTGCGAATTCATATGATGCGATCTTTAAGACAGATCTTGCGAGCTTAAAAAGCAATGCATCATAAATAAATAAATAAATAAATAAATAAAAAAGCCTGCGAATACAGGCGCCTATCATCGCTCGCGGCAGGAGGGACGTCCGCCGCAATTCAAGCGCAGTTTATTCAAAAAATAATTTTAAATTTTCCAAAAGCTCCCTACCTTTTTACCAAATTATATAGAAATAAATATAATCATAATCAACTAACATGCCCTGTTGTCCTTGAAGTCCTACCGTTGCATTAAAATACTGACAAGTGGAACGCTTTATTCACTGATTAATATAAAAATTGAAGTGGTGTTGGGAGGCGACGATCCCGGGGGCGGGGCATTTGCCCTCTTCCTTCATCCCCACCCCAGGGCATTTACACAGCTTATGTGTCCCCACCCCGGGGAATTTGCCCATTTAAAAAAAAAAAATGCTGATGCCTGGGGGTTATCCCGGGGGGGGGGGGGGGGGATGGGCACTGCTGGAATTGACTGACGCATAATCAGACTCACAAAATTTAGTGCTGGACTATAATAAAAAAAAATAGAGTGGCTAATTGGAGATGGCGTCTGGTTTGGACGTACTAAACTGAACAATTATTCCCCCATGCAGTGTCTATGAACACCTCCACTATGGTGAAGAATAATGTTAAGCATTCACCATACCATACCATCACCACGCGATAACTTGTATTTATACACAATAGGTGTTAAAGCAATACTTTGCGGGGTCGTGTTAAAATACGATTCTAATGCTAAAGCAATGCTTATCCTATATAATAATTAACAATTAGACGGCGAGCTCGAGGTTTCTATCGGCTGATAGAAACCGAGAGCGAGCCGTCTAATTGTTTTAGCATACCTCAGTGATCGATCTATGAAGCAAAAAAGTCTTTATTAAATAAATTTGATATATTTGTGCAATGATGCATGCTAAATCGCGCGCGCTCTGACAAACTGCCGTCTATCGATTGTTAGCATACCTCAGTGACCGACTATCACGTAAACGCGCAATCTGATTGGCTACACAGGTGCCGTCTATCGATCGATAGACGGCACCTGGAGCTGTTGAAAATGGCATCCCTTTCGCGTTTTCGTGAAGTTTGTGAAGAAGACGTACAAAACGTTTCGCAAAGTGCGATTCCAGAAAAAAAAAGAAAGCTACAAAGTATGGAATAAAGATTTTTAAAGGTAAGTGCAGAACAATTTCCGAAAAAAAAAAAATGCTTTATTTAAAACCAACAACAAATTTAAGTTCGTTAGTAAACAAAACAAAGTGGCAAAGAAAAGTAACAATTGCGGTTCTTGTTTTGTTTTAGACTGGTTTTCAACCCAAAAAGAAATTATAACACCCATTGAACAACAAACCAAAGCCGAATTAAACAGATGTTTGCAGAGGGTTTACTGCAGTATGTGTCAGTAAGACAAACAAATGGTGAACCGTTTAAAGTTTCTTCACTTAAAGCCATCCGAGCGGCCATTGATAGATATTAGAAGCACAGTTCTACCAACTATGTTTGAAGCAAGCACCTATTAACAAGCCGGGGTTTATCGTCGGTGATTATGAATTTAAGAAGGCAAATGATACGCTAAATGCAGTCTGTAAAAATCTGATGAAAGAGGAAAAAAGTTCGTCCAGTTGTTCATAAAACTCCCACAAGCGAGCAATTGCAAAAGCTTTTTGAAAGTAGTCAACTGGGAAATGCAGATACAAAAGATCCTAAACAATTACAGCAAACCGCGTGGTTTTACACATACCTGTATTTCGGGAGGAGAGGAAAAGAAAACCAACGCAGTCTCACTCCAAAGATGTTTATAATCCGCCAAACACCCCAGGGTAGACGATATTTTGAGCTGCGAAGAGTTTCCAGGGGCGGTTTTGTCGACAAAAAACCACCAAGGCGGCGTAAACGACAACACCGACGAAGCAGATAGCAAAATGTTTGTCAACTCTTTTCCAGAATTTGAAAATGAAAAGGACTTTGAAATTAAGCTTAGTTTGAGCTTAACATATTTTTTCTTCTACGGTTTGCAAGTTTCTGAGACTGCGCAATGTATGGTACGGAGCCCTGTAGGGGCCATCCTCAGTTCCTGAGTTCCTAAGTTCCCATGTTCTGAGTTCCTGGGTTCCTAAGTTCCTGATTTCCTGTGTCCTGAGTTCCTGAGTTCCTGAGTTTCTCACTTCCCGAGTTCCCGAGTTCCCGAGTTCCCGAGTTCCCGAGTTCCCGAGTTCCCGAGTTCCCGAGTTCTCCAGTTCCCAAATGCGTAGTTCTGGAAACCGCTGTTGAATTTGATCGCGGCTACCGCTTATATGGGAACTATGGCGGACGCAACCATCACTCGCATGCTATTGATTTCTATTCTAACCTGTTGTGTTATCTCTGTGTAAAAAGGAAAGAAGAAAGGCCTGCACGACTCCCACTCGCGTGTTTTTAGCCATTTTCAGTTATAGTTTTGCTATAACGAGTATGTCTTTCAGGGAAAGCCCTCTCTTGTATGAGCGGTGCTCCCTGTAAATTAATTCTTTAAGCGCTTCATTTTCTTCCTATGAAATTACGTTTATAGTTTGGAGGATTTGTGTGATAGTCACTGAACAAAGCCATTTGCTTAAATGTCGCATGTTTTGTATTTTCATCTCAAAGGTCATTCCTGGGTTTTGTGTTCTATCTATTTGACCTCTTGTTGTTTCAGTTTAGCGACTGTCGTTCTTATGCCGTTTGTGGCAATTGGTTCAGGCTTCGTATGGCTCATTTCAGTGTGTCTTGCGACAGAAATGAAAGCTACCAAATCGATATAAAGAAAACAAACTGTTGAGAAATGAATCAAAAAAAAGGTCAATTTCGTGGGAGATGATCTCGGAAATGTGATTGCGTGACACTAGAGTAAGTTGAAAATTGAAAATGTATCCTGTATTTAACGAAGAGACGGTTTTGATAACAGTCTGCATTTTATTCCCAGTCTGCAGTCTGCAGTCTGCATTTTATACCCAGTCTGCATTTTATACCCAGTCTGCAGTCTGCAATCTGCAGTCTGCAATCTGCAGTCTGCAGTCTGCAGTCTGCAATCTGCAGTCTGCATTTTATATTGACCGGTTGTGTTACTTGTCGCGGCCACCTGCCCCCGATCCTTTCTTTAGCATTGAAGCTTCTTTAAAAGCCGTACAATGCGTTAATTTGAGGGCTAAAGGCCGCTTTAGTTACGGCTGTGTTTTTTGTTATCGCTCCCCTCCGCTCTGTAACTGTGAGGTTTGTGTTTATGTTGCGGGAGCTTATTATATTCCTCCTGCGTTTTGATTACGCCTTAGTCTGATTACTGACTGAGGCAATAGGCCTTATCACGGTTTTCGACGCCATTTTGACCACAGGGGGCCCGGCGATTTTAGCCATAAAACCGTCCCGCTAATTGCCCCTTTCTGATTGGACGACGTTAGACAATGGCACGTAAGCATTTTGCTACGCATTCCACTCGCTCGAATACTGTGGGATTTTGATTTTCTTCGAGGACTAGCTCCGGGCCGTTTGGATGGATTTTCGATTGGAAGGTACGAGAAGAATCGAAAATCTTTTGACCTTTATGCTGTGAAGTTTGAAATCGGAGCGATGCGTTTTTTTGGGGGAAAAATCGCTCCGGCGCTGGAACCCTTTCAAAACAAGTTTTCCTCCCTTCTCACTCTTCTATTACGCTCGAGTGAACGTTCAACGCCGAACCCTTCAAATGGCTAAAATCGCCGTCTTCAACCTCAGGAACGACAACACACAACATTTAAGGTAAAACTACGTTTACTTTGATGTTTAATGAGAATATCTATCGCAATCTAGTACGATAATACGAGGATTTTCGATATTCCCATACATTGCCTCTATAAATTCAAAATACAAACGGTCACATAGTTTGTATGGGCCCCCTGTGTTTTGACGAGTAGGCAAGCAAGCTTGAAATAACAGTGTTTGTATGGAAATCCGATCTTAGATAATTTTCATAAAACATCGCTTCTGAAAAAATTCATGAATTGGAAACTTTTGGTACTAGGAAAAGTATTTTAAGAAAAAAATTGGAGGGATGTAGCTGTGCCAGGAAGCGTCCAGTCATGTTTTGAACTTTCCATACATTTGTCTCCATAGCGAACCAGCCGTGAACTGCTACTAAAAATAGTTCGCGGGAAAAAATACAGGGAAATGTATGGAAAGTTCAAAAGACAACTGGAGGCTTTCTGGCACAGCTACATCCCTCCAAGTTTTTTGTCCTAAAATCCTTTTCCTGGTACCAAAAGTTTCCAATTCAAGAATTTTTCAGAAGCGATGTTTTATGAAAATTATTTGACATCGGATTTCAATACAAATACTGTTATTTCAAGCCTGTTTGCCTACTCGTCAAAATGGCGTCGAAAACCGTGATAAGGCCTATTCTTCTGTGTTACTTTGGCCAGGGGCTGCTACGAGTCCTTCAGCCGTTAGTAAATTCTGTGGCATTTTAGGCAATGGTCGGGCAGGTATATATTGTTCGAGAGAACCATAGGCAGTAGAGATAACACAACAGGTTAGAATAGAAATCAATAGCATGCGAGTGATGGTTGCGTCCGCCATTGCTCCCATATATGCGGTAGCCGCGATCAAATTCAACAGCGGTTTCCAGAACTACGCATTTGGGAACTCGTGAACTCGGGAACTCGGGAACTCAGGAACTCAGGAACTCAGGAACTCAGGAACTCAGGAACTCAGGAACTCGGGACACAGGAAATCAGGAACTTAGGAACCCAGGAACTCAGAACATGGGAACTTAGGAATTCAGGAACTTAAGAACTCAGGAACTGAGGATGGTCCCTACAGGGCTCCGTAGTATGGCGAGATCAGTGTGTAGCTTTGTTTTAATTGATGAATGAACCTTGCAAATGCGCCAGTTTATCAGAGCGCGCGGGATTTAACATGCATCATTGCACAAATGTATCAAAATTTATGAAATAAAATTATTTTTTGGCTTGATAGATCGATCACTGAGGTATGCTAAAACAATTAGACGGTTCACTCTCGGTTTCTATCGCCTTTGATAGTTGGCTCTGCGCTTCGCCCCTCGCCAACTATCAGCCGATAGAAACATTGAGCTCGCCGTCTAATTGTTAAATAGACGGCACCTGTGTAGCCAGTCAGATTGCGCGTTACGCGAAAGTCGGTCACTGAGGTATGCTAATAACACTAATACTAATAATACTTATGCATTCTATAGCTAGTGGACAATGAATATAAAAGGATAAATGACTTTGTTTAAGGGTCGAAGTATTTAGCACTTTGGCGCTAATTGGGGACACTAAACAAAATGAGTGAAATAAATATACAAACTGAACATAACGTTAAAAAATCCCAACCGGTGGGAGGCAAACCAGTTGGCCTTGGATTTGAAAACGGGGCTACCGTGAAACAAATCCAAGTGGTCTGGGCGGGACGTGAACCCGGGACCTCAGGGTTACGAGTCCGGCGCCCTAACCAGGAAGCCACGTCCCGTCCCGTCCCGTCGTCATGCTTGTTTCTAGCGTTGAAGTGGAGATTTTTCTAATATGTGCATTCTTCGAACTCGTCTTACATTTACTCTCCTGTGCATCCGAAACAGAGATGAAATAGTATTCCGTTGATCAGTTATTTGTTTGTTCATCATAAGTTCGGATTGCTGTTACCTATGCAATTTTGGTTCTGCTTACTTCAGTAAAACAACAGCAATTGAAATATTTCTTTATAACTCCTAGCTTAAGTGTTAATTATTCAAAAATATCATTATTTGATATTACCAAATGAAATAAATGAAAGGATCTCCCTTAGTAAATAATTCTCAATGATGTTTTGTTTAAAAACGTGTTAGGAGAGTTGTTATATTGATCACGTTTTCTTTTTTTTTTCGGGGGCGCAGTATTTCAATCATTGTCTTCCTTTATTTACCATTCCTATTTTCATTCAGAGCCGTTGACGTGTTTCAAGCGTGTTTTAGTTTACTTTACCAACTGAAAGAGAGGATATATTGTCTTCAACGTCTGTTTACTTATGACAGATTTTTCTCCTAAACTTCCTAAAAGCTGCCCCAAATATAGCTTTCACGGCAATCCAGTCTTTTAAGTTTGATGTTTTCTCTCTGTTCAAGCACTTTGTGGTGATTACGTTGTTTGCTAATCATCACTATATCAGACCTTTACTATTGTATTTGGTTTCAGTATTTAATGCAGACAGGCAGTCGAGATAGATGCGAATCAATCTTTATTTTCTCAAAGACTTTGTTCCATACATGTGTACATCGTTCAAACCGAAAACAAGCCATTGTATATGGAAACCGTCTACAATCAGTTCTAGGACTTTCGACCTGTAGTTTACGAGTTTAGTCGTTTGTATTGTGTTAGTCCGAAAAAAACCCCGAATTATCTGAGCTATATTTGTATTTCCTTATCTTGTATTTCTCTATGTCGTATTTTCTATCTCTATATTTGTATTTTTCTATCTTTGTATTTTTCGCGTTGGCTATACCGCTTTTTCAAAGTGGCTTTATGTGACTCTTAGATTTACAAGTTTGTTAATTGTAAGGGTGTTCTTTCCGACAGTATCGATGGTTTTAGAACTGTTCAAAGCGAAATTTGAATTTAGAAAGAGAATAACTTTACATATCTTTAACACATACTAACATTATAATTTTAAAATTTACTTTACAGCATCAATCATTCTTGGCTTAACGTCGTTGAAAGCACGGTCGTCACACGGAAATGTGAATAACTCGTTAAAACTCACAGTTAGCCAAAATTTAAAGCTGTTTTCGAAACGGGAGTCACTGAACAGTGAGAAAAAAGCAAAATGTGCAGCCACCAACCGTACAAGACGGAATTGCGCGTCTCGCGTGTTTGCCTTGTTGTTGGCAACCTTCCGTGGGATAATGAATTTCAATCCCCGCATCACAGCGCGCACCTTTCTCCCTTTTCTTCATCGCCTCTTCTCGAACTTTCACCGACACGTCGCTTCCCCAAACACCGGGTATATTTCTGCGTAATTCTTTCTCGACTCTCGTCATGTCTTGGCAAGGTACAGTTTTCTGATAGCGGAGAATCTTAAGAGGCTCACGTCTTCCGTCTTCCGCACTTTGTGTAAAAGCGGTCGTTCTCTTGTATCCCCGTTCAGTAAGAAGCGCTCGGAGCAGTTTTCTGTCTACTTCCTCTTTGCTTGCGGTGTATCTTCTGTCATAGATGCGTACGTCGACCTTCCGTTTTGCAGTCGCGTCCGCCTGTGCTTCTATAAATGAAAACAAGAGATTAGTTTCAGAATGCGGAAGCTCAGAGGAAAGAGAGTTACATTACATTTTGAGTTATTTAACAATAAACTTGTCATATTGCATAAGCATAGCTAATGATGTAAGCATCCGTATTTTGCTTGGTTTTTCTCGGCGAAAAAAGAAAGTTCCCTCATTTCAAGAAAAACAACAACAAAAAAAAAAAAAAAAAAAAACGGCGATTCTAAGTGAAATTGTTAGAAATCAACCTGTCGGAAATGCAACGTAAAGATATTTTTAAATGACTGATTATAGGCTCAAAATATACAAGCACGCGGTGCGTGTGTAATTTGGTGTATTTTGAGAGCAATTATGTTATAATACGATCATGATTACCAATTAGGGAGAGGAATGTTTTCAAAGTTATACCATCGTTGTTTTGATTATAAATGTAAACGTATAAGAATATTGTACATTCTGTCTTTTGTAACATGGTTCGTACACACACTTCGTTCTATGTTGTAAACTAAATTGTCATTGATGACTACGCTGATGTGGTAAATTCGACCCAAAGTAACTTTAATATTAATTTATACTGAACGTGCTTCTAAGTAATCTCCTGTACGTATTCTCGTATGCGGCGCACACTTTCTGCCGGTTTATCGGCCGACTGAATGCTTTTAGACGAAAATGCAACAAAGCGTCAATTAAGTTCAAAAGCCTCAAGTGCCCCCGTAGTGGGATAGCGATGGCCATGTGTGTGTTGTCCCCTTCGTTGAATTGAACATTTATATACTTTGCAGCCAAGACTAACCTGCAGTTCGTATTGAAGCCAAGAGAAGAATAAACACCAACATGCTGCTTGTGTTTTTGTTCAAATTTGCGTGAATTCGTCGGCGATGTTTGTTTTTTGGATCCTAAAGCAGCGCCAGCTTAGAGCCACGTCAGAAATAACTGCATCAAGTTTATGCTAAACAGGTCAATTTTGTCTAAGGGAACCAGTGATTGAGGAAGTGTCTTTTAAGGTCACCTTAACTGGGGTTATGAGAATTTGAAAATCGATCTCTGTACCATTGACGTAATTTAATCTATTTAATTGGTTTATCCCCTAAATGGAGTCTGCTCGGCGTGAGAGTAGCTAAGTTTGACGGAGTCATTTGTAATCCGTGTTTTATCAAAACAAATTAGAAACAAGAGCGAAAACAGCCCTCTCAGAGGACTACGGCAGTTGAATTTTCTAAGAGCGAATATTCAGCGAGGCGTGGCTTACTTGATTATCAGCTGATAGAAAATGTAGTAATTAGTAATATAATTGCTTTAGTCGACAGCTAAATAATTGTTGAACACCGACAATAAAGGTTGAACAACGGCAATAAGGCTGTATATACAAAAACGAAGAACAAAGTACAGAATTTTACTTCTCAGCCGAATGGAGACAGCCCGCGATCGTTGTTTATCCACAATTGTTAAAATCAGGGTCATTCTATGCAAATCTAGAGATTTGATTGACTTAGCGGTCATGGTATATGGGCCATTTTACCATGCCAGAGAAATAGCGACCATTAAATTGTCTTCTGTTTGTTCTTACAAAACGAAATCAGCAAGATCTAATAATATTTCTTGGTTGTTTTTAATAAAACAATTATTCCACTCGCGCTCGTTGGATACGAGATGATCATAGCCAACTCGGCGCTACGCGCTATACTCATATCCAACGCGCGCTCGTGGAATAATTGTTAATTATAATTCCTCAATTGATCGCGTGATGTGAGTTCGAAAATCGCATTTATTTTCCTAAGCTTGATTAAAAAATTCAGATTGCTTTCATTTCCAGTCTCAGTGAAGGTTTAGTGGTCACCAACAAGACCGGTATAAGAGTCCTTCTGTCTCGGGACTATCGGTCTAAAAGTTCGCCTTGGGAAGAAGCAGATCTTTGTTTACAAGCTCATTCACACCAGCATAATTAGCATAAGCGACAAAACTCGCTGCAATTAAATGTCTCCGTGATAAATTGAAATTGCTCAGAGCGACCGAAGTGTCAATAATAATACAAAGAATTTATGGTTGGCCGGTGACAACTCGTGCTTCTCAACCATGCGTTCTTTGTAAATTTCGCAAGTCTTCTGTCCTTAATCCTTGGGCTCGTGATATTTCCCTGTGTATCAGCCGATAATCCCCTCGATAAAAATTACGCAAACAATTGAACCAATCAACATTCACAACAGACCATGATGAACGTATAGTGACCGATGTGTAGGCTAAAATTATCCAGCCTATTATCGAGAATATCGCCGTTTGCTTAAAATTTAGGCTCAATTTGGGGAAAGGTTTTAGGCGAGGCATAAGCAGATAATGGGTTAAGGAGTACTTAGACCACGTGAATTGGATAAATAAAGAATGCAGTTAGCGCACTAACTAACCGAGAAAGATCTTAAATATTTTAAGTTGTTGTTAGTGTTGTTTTTTTTAATGTAATAATGAAAAGACTGAACAAGTTGCATGATCACATAACTAACGTGTGTTTCTTTGACAATGTAATTCACACTTTTATAGCTATTGTTGTTTTTTTTAATTGGGGGAGTATTATTTGATCCACTAAAAATGGTTAAATTGGTGATTAAACCTCCTTACGAGTCCGTAAGGTGTTGGCGAAAACAGATTATCTCATGTGGTAACGAATGTCTTCTGGGTAAGCTGTCTTTTTCTGTAAACGATCCATTTCCGTGTTGAAGGAGACTGCCTAATCGGGTTAATCTATTTATTTTAAAGAACAACGGCTGAAACTAGTTTAATTTGCAAGTAAACGAAAACGAATTTCAAACGATATAGTCTGTGTAACTTGAACAAAAACGAAAACAAGATAAAGAAAACATACACACAAAATGAAAACAATACACTAACAGGGGATAAAATGATGTTTGAAATGGTGAAGCTGTTTTTTTTTTACTTGTGATGTTTAAAAGACTGATACATGATGACATAACAAACGACGCGCTTATTTAAATGCAAATGTGAAAGACAGGTAAAATACCCATTGTTTCACTACGCACTCAAACAATTTAATGTAATTTTAGCTGTGCCAGGTGTTGCTTGCACAATATTATTCAGAGATTATTTAGAGAATTATTTGATATCCACAAAAAAAAACCTTTTTTAAGACAATTTTATTCTTAAATGGCTAAATTGGTTATTAAAACCTCCCAGTTGTGTTTTTTCTGTAAACGATCCTGGCATTTCCGTGTTGGCTTAACCCGAACTGACTAATCAAATCGAAGTCTCGGGTTAAACTCAGTATTCATTTTAAGAGCAACACCAGCTTTGTTTATGTTCTTAATACATTTTGAAGACAGAATGACATGATATTGATTTGCAAGTGAACAAAAACGAATTTTTGTTTGTTCAGTGTCTCTACAATAATGTGAACAAAAAAGACAGAAAGATAAAGAAAACACAATCAATCAAATAAACGGAGGCTACGGCTATCGTTATGCTCAATCGTTCTCAAACCTAGTGTTAAATCAAACGTAAGGCAGATAGTACGGAGATATACAGCCGTGCCACTCCATTGAATAGGCTTAAACATCTGGAACTCATGTAAGCAAACGGACAGTGACAAGTTCAACGTTTCTCAGTTTCCTTGAACTGCCGAATATAATAAACTTACAATTCCATGTGTTTTGAGTTAAAATACGCACAGTAGGTCAGTCACGATTTAAGCTGGTCTCAAGGTCTTGGGTTTTTGGAATGATAATACAAAACGGTGTCATCGGCGTGGAGGGCATTTTGACAATGTTGTGTACACAAAGGCAAGTCGTTTACAAAAATAATAAACAGCAAAGTTCCAAGACACTGCTCTGCGGTACACCTACAGGGACGGGTTTGATAGTTGACGGAGAATTAGCTGTTGAAGTCCTTTGTTTCCTATTGGAGGGGTATACGATTTGAACCAGTAAACAACGTTGTCGGAGAGCCAAGTAGCGGCCAGTTAATATATATATAAAAAAAGAAAACGGTGATCTACTTAACAATCTACTGCTATCTCCGTAGAAAGTTTTGGACGAAAGCCAAACTGTTAATGGACGACAAAATTTTGTTATTTTGCAAAGATTCATATAGCTGTGCTTGTACTTTCTTTTCAAGGATCTTGCTGACCCTTGGTAAAACTGCAGTGATTGATCTTGATTGGTTTGCGTCACATCGGTTTCCAGACTTGAATAATGAACCGTTACCTTTCCAACGATCCTGGCATTTCCGTGTTGGCTCAACCCGGACTGACTAATCAAATCGAAGTCTCGGGTTAAACTCAGTATTCATTTTACGAGCAACGCCAGCTTTGATTATGTTCTTAATACATTTTGAAGACAACGTAAGGTCGAAGAACTTAATATTGAAAATACGGGTCAATACAGGCGCTATGACATCAGCTGCCTCTTTCAGCATGGGCTATAGGAAACATGGGTTTCGACTAAATAAAGATTACATTTATCTCAAATAAAGTTGAATTAGTCACAATAAAGTAGATTTATGTCTGTTTTGGTCGTTTCCTCTCATTTATTTATAAATATATATTATTCAGATATATACACCTGCATCATTCGTTTAGTTTTGGTAACCTTAGCTAGCGTCCTATTCGAATCTCAGGTGCGGACGCTAAGCGTGCGAGCGTTAACCTCAAAAAGTAACTGGGTGGGAAACGATTTAACCGTCGCTAGGAGATTTCAGCTATTGGCCAATAACTGAGCCGAAAAGACAAAAGACATTGTTTTTCAAATTCGTCGGCAGCTGGTAAGAGCAACAGCAAACTCCTTCCACCCCCTGCTGGTTCCAAAATGTGTCAAAAAATGCCTCTCCCCACGACAAAGGAGTCGAAAACGATTTTGAAATAACATGCCTGTGACTGGATTGATATGTCTGGGCTTTGAAATATGCTTAGTTTATTGGTTTAATGTAGGCTTAACTGCTGGCCTAACTGTATATGGAAATCAGTGACAGATGTTCAAAGTCAGAAGACAAACGAAGCAAAAGGTTGCATTCATAACATTTTATTCAGGACTTTTCCAAACATTACTTGATGCATTTCAGTCTCTTCTCAGCTCGAGGGAGCTCAAGCGAATGGCTTTAGCATCAAATGAATTTGTTGTTCTATTACGGCATTTAAATTTCTTACACTTCTAATGAGCTTAAAGAGATATAGAAAGTTATATTGTAACAATCGCTAGAGTAAACAAAAACAACCGATTTAAATCGATCGACATCTTTCAAGCGCTGAATTGGAGAATACGTATTTAAAGCGATAATACTTTTTCCAAACCTGGAAGGGAGTTAGTTAGTCGCTCCATGGCACGGTATTCAAAACAAACAACGAAATAATCCGGTGAAAACAGCTTCTAACTAAACTCGTAGTACTCGGCTCTTAACCATCTTGTTTCCAGTTTTCCCGAACTTTGATCGACACCTTTTCATTACCAGGCTTCCAGAGCCCTTTTTTGACCCCCAGGAGCAGGCACCCTTTCCTTCCTTATGTGGAGATGGGCATAGTAACTTCCTACGATCCACGGGAGGAGTGTGTGTGTGTGGGGGGGGGGGGGGGGGGGGATTATGAGTTAACGCTCGCGCGCTTAGCGCCCGCGCCTGGGATTTGAGTAGAACGCTCGGTTACCAAGACTTAACGAATGCTTGCGATGTAGTTCTGAATCCTAACGGCGCGTTGTTAGAGCTATTCTAATAGAAATAAATAGGGAGCAATGACCAGAAAATATAACAGACTAGTTAGTATTACATTTTGCGGCGTAACAGAGGACGTAAATTAAATTGTCGGGCCGCTAGTGACAGCACTTGTTGCGTCGCCTGTAAGAGAACGGGTACATGAACGATTTTCACTTTCTGCTGGCGAGGTGCCATTTTCGAAAACTCGGCTTACTGTGACGCCAAAATATTTGCTCCTGCTCCTGTAGTCGCAACTTTGCTCAGTCAAAATTAAACAATTTTATTTTCCGATTAAGATAACACTGAGTAAATTTCTACAATATACAGTTGATAAACAGTCGACTAACACAGTGGAATGTCTTTTGTGACCATTCCGTAATACGCACACCTAATAAGTTCTCAGATGTTTGAAAAAAAGCCACCGCCAATGATTTTACTGTAAGAATATTTGATAAATCCGACAAGCTAGTTTAAACGACCAAAGACCACCGTTTGAAACCTGCGCGTTGAAGCAAGATTTTTATTATCGCAACCATTGCGCGCTCCTTTTCTCCGTCGGGTAATTCCAAGCCTTCAGTTAACAAGCTTTGCATACATTTCACATTGACTCTGACATCCAAATAATTATGACATCACCATCAAAGCGTATTCTTCTAGTACCCTTCATTGTGTCATTGGTAGTGACCGCTTAATACAGGTTGCACAGAATACACGTCAAACAATAAAAAACGACATTTTATATAACATTTGCTAACTATTAGAATACAATCAATGCACAAAAGCTCTCACAAAATCACAAAGTTACTTGGTTAAGAAACCGCAGCGATAATTAAAATGGTATGACAAAGGAGAAAATGGTATAGAAACGGACTAATAAAACATTAACGCCAACATCCTACAGTCAGTATTGTAGGTCGTTAGAAATTCAGTTGCCTGGCACGCTATTTGTTACCATATCTGAGTGGTTCCCTTTTTCAAAATGACCGGGTAAGAGGGTGACCTCGACCGCTCATTAGAGGTGTCCATCAAGAGAGGATGAACAACCTCTCTTGTGTCCGTTTAATATAGGTCAGAATTACAGTAATTAAAAGACGTGATTTTGCGGGACTTTGACAACTGACCGTTCAAAAGAGGGTGACTGCTTAATACGGTGCCGCTTAATACAGGTTCGACCGTATCTTTCAGCTCCAGATTTCCAAGTTTTAGTATTGGTAGGAAAAAAGTAAATTGTCGTTCTTGATCATGATATTAACAACGGATTTTGGCGAGTCTCGTGTTGATATAACTTTTAAAAGGATATTATTATTTTAGGTGTAGTTTATTGTGCTATCGTACATATTGTGATACGCGTTTGATCATTTCCTTTCTCGTATGGAAAGTGCACAATATAAGTTGGCTAGTAATAATCAAAGATTAGGGCCAGAGGGCCAGAGTACATTCAATGATCTCGATCCCAGGCCCTCTCTCCTTTGCCAAGTTGGTGATGATGTCATCCCCCCCTGCAAAATCTGCGGGGGATGCCATGCAGACACGCGTCCCATGATCCATTCATTCAACGTTACCAAATATCAAATAACGTTATCAAAAGTTCAGCATATGAGAGTTTTCGGCTTATTTTCGCCAAAAGAATGGGTATATGAATAGCGGTTACTGTATCAGGTACTTTAAAAAAAGATCAGACGTACGGTACAAACTACAGGCCCACAAGAGACTCCCAGAAATTCTGGATCTGCAGCGCAAAAATTTCTCTCAGTCATTACCGTGATGGATTTGTGAAGGAATAACCAATTAGGTCCACTAACGTAATAGTTCCTAACTCTGTGTAATTTTTGTTATGAAAAGCCGCTCAAACCGCACCTTAAAGTTGAACACACCGACACCGAAAGATGCTCACAAGTTTTCATTCCTTCAGTGCACTAAACATTATCAAGGAATATGGCATAATAGGGTTGACAGGCCTGCGCGACTCTCATGTGCGTGTTTAGCCTAAATAATAAACACTGAATTAAGCCATGTGTTTAACTGTCGCACGTGCTGTAGTTGATCTCAAAGGTCATTTTGACCTCTTGTTGTTACGTTTCTGTTTAGCGACTGTCGTTCGTATGCCGTGCGTGGAATTTAGTTTAGGCTTGGTGTGGCTTATTTCAATGCGTCTGGTGACAGTATAGCCTCTCTTTTTATCGCTCATTTAGTGCTGTCCTTACAGCCTCACCAGCCTGTTCCGAGATAGTACGTCCCGCGGTGAAAGGTGCTAAAATCGGAAACCGAATGCGGTTCGCGCGCGTTTAATTTTCTTGTTGTTACCCTTCGGCGATCGTACTTTCTGAGAGCGTGGAATAAGCATGGTTGATGTAAACTAATAAGATTAATTAATAGGATTGTTTATGGTACACCCACGAGCTGTACAAATCGGAAGCTATATATAGCAAGTGATAAAGAACTCATCCTTCGTTGCTTCGCCTCCGGCTGAATGCGGTATCAATCGACATGATCATGATAACGTGCTTCGCCGCTGTGACGCGGCGTATGACGCGGCGCCAGGTCATCGCCACTCACCTATTTTGTTTTTCGTTCGCTTTTGGCGGAATCTAAATCAAGTAATTTAATCTTGTCGACTGATTGTTTTTTTCAAATTGTAAATAGAGTTTCTAAAACTATGAACTTTTCAGATTTTTCTCTAGGGAGATATGTTCCATTCCTTGAATAAAAAATAAGTGGAACGCAACTGGCCTTGTTGTATCTTGCTTGACTAAGTCAAATCACTGGCATGACGTGTATCGGCAATAATTATGATAAGGTGAGCCAGTACTGTGATCCGTGATACAAGAGTCCTTTGATACATTAAAAAAAAGAAAAAAAAAATGAGCCGATGGATTTTGCTCCCAACCTGGGCCGCGTTGTTCGAAAGCCGATTAATAATGGCAATTGAACTGAGTGGAGTGCAATTTGGTCTGAAATCATACGCGTGATTTCAAAATCACAAGTATAATTTCAGACCAAAATTGCACAACACGAAGTTCAATTACCACTTTATTACACCTACTCAGTTGAAATCACACAGTTTTATCGTCAATATTAATCTTTTATTTTTGTGGTATTACATTTCCATTTTGATGGGCTCTAAAAAGGGTGTGATTTACAGCAAAAAATATTGCGATTTGGGAATAAATCGCACTGTTGAGAGCCGATCAGATTGCAAGGATCACCAATGATTTCAAAACGGGTGTAATAAATACTATAACCTATGATTAAAAGTTAATCGAAGTTCTCATCTCACTCTTCAGAAAGTGGTTTTAAGGCCTCGGTAATTTCAAGCTAAAGGTAAAGAAATGTCTAAACCAAAACTGAGGGCCAAGTATCTTTTGGAAGAATCTTTACCGATAAACAACTAAACTTGAATCAAAGTTCACATTAATCCAGGATTAGCTTAATCGGGCTTTGAACAACTGGGCCCTGAAGATTAGTCTTAGGCCCAGTTCAGACGCCGTACTTCACATGAGCCGAATCGAATTCGAATTTAGACCGACCCAAATTATTAATCCCGGCTGAACCGATTCAGAGGCCGAACTTAATTCAGCCGAAATTAATACACTGAAGCATATTATGACTGAAGAAAATTGCAGATTTGTAATAATTTCTGCATTTGATTCAGCTCATGTGAAGTACGGCGTCTGAACCGGGCCTAATGTAACTCGCTAAGCGTTTGAGTCGCACGCAGAAGAGCTTGCCTAGTAGCGCGATCGAGAATAACTTTAGCTGCCTTATTCTGTAATATCTGGACGGCTCCATAAGCACGTTATTAGTTCTAATGCGACAGCAATCCAAAATCGGAGAGATCATGGTATTAACAAAAAGTCTCTGAACACAATGAAATGGAGAGCAAGTGCTTTATCCTACGCAATACTAAAACCCGGAACACCGGAACGAAACCCCCGGAACAATCGGAACGAAACCAACGGAACCAGTGAAACATCTAAAAATGGCGATAATTTTTACTTTTCTTTCCTCCCTGGCAAGTAAAACATCACCTCAGTTTCCCCACACCGTACAATTTATCTTTGCCCACGTGACTTGTTTGAAATGTGACGGCATGTACTAACCCAAAACAAAAAACCGAAACCACCGAAACGACCAAAACGAAACAGCCGAAACGAAACGAAATCACCGAAACAAGCGAAACAACGCTGAGCCTAAAAACGGTTACGTAGGAGATTGGGAAGGTAACTGTTTATAACCAAATGTTGTCTCTCTTATATATAGAAGCGAAATTTTGATTTTTCTTAATTATGAGTTTTTTCAGGAACTCGTAAAAGCGATGTTTACCAGGAGTCGTGTTTACCTCATTATTTTCTGCCTGGGTATCAGAGGTTTCATGGTGGTATTAGCAAAGGTATCTTTAAAATGTAGTATGGGTTGATGTGAACGTTCAATATTTCCCTGTCAAGAACCCATGTGATAATGTCCCTGTCTGTATTGGTGAAAGGGGAAGTAGTAGTGTAAATACTGATCAAAAGAGGACGCAACTCAAAGTCAACGATCTTTTACTATATAATATATGTTTTTATGATAAATCAGTTGAAAGTTTAATCTACAATTAAGGCCGTTTTTTTCCTACGTAGGTTGCATGTAGAATGACATCGTCTTTCTACATTTTCTTCTACCCTGCAGCCGGAAATACCTTAAGAAACTTACATACAATCAACCGCCTGTTTAAGGTACCTTAACAAAGTACTTATCAGCAGAAAGCTGTTCACGCGAATACAAACAAAGTTGATGCCTTCCAAGGGGCGGACAATCGGAAATCTATGGTGCGGGACAACTCCCAAAAACTACTTCTGCAAGTAAAACAAAAACAAAAAACAGTTCTGCGCAAAATCGCACAGCCTAGCGAGGTTTTTAGCGTGGAATTGGGACTGTTGCTATGTTATTAAAAATGGCTATGCGATTCAAGGAAAATTCATTACCTGACGATATTGCACTCATCGCTATACCGGTTTTTTGCATGAAACTTAAATTATTGCCATTTTTATATGTTTCGGTGGTTCGGGAGGTTTCGTTCCGTTAGTTTCGGTGGTTCCGGTGGTTTCGTTCCGATTGTTTCGGTGGTTCCGGTTGTTTCGTTCCGATTGTTTCGGTGGTTCCGGTTGTTTCGTTCCGGTGTCCCGGGTTTTAGTACGTGCCGGCCTTTCTTATATATTCAACACGGTCGGCCCAAGAAAGGGTAATGGTAACTCCCAATTACTTAAAGTCCATTCTCTATCGAACGTACAGACCACAGAGAGTTTAAAACGAGAACAAGCTTCAGTTTAAGTTTCCTTGGACTAGGAATCAACATGAGCTTGGACTGGGAGTATACGATGTAAGTTTATCTTTCTCGAGCCAGAGAGCTGTCATTCTTCAAATCAATGTTCAAATTGAGCTGCAAGTCTTCTTGGCAGGAGGATGAGTAGGAGAGAGCGGCGCGTCGTCATCAAATAGGGTAAAAGAAGCGTGCTGTACCGGACACATGGGGATGTCATTGATATACCCAGAACAACAAGGGCCCTATATATGGACCCAGGGGGCACCCCAACGGAGAATCGCCAGGTACTGGAGAGGGACAGACCCACTTACGTCTTCGAGCAGCGGGGTGATAAACAGGACTGAAACTACTAAATTCATCATTTCGGAGACCCAGCGACAGACTTCAGTTTCAGAATATTAAAGTATGTTGTGATCGCAATGTTGGAAGCTTTCTTTAAGTATAATTAAACAACTCCTAGAAACTTGCCTTTTTGAACAAAGCAATGACCTTTACACATTTCCATATTTCGAGAAAGACTCACCTCGAAACGACATAAAGTCGACTCCCGATAACTGGAACCTTCAAGGGAAATTGAAAAAGGTTTGAGTTACCGGGAGTTTGAGTTATTGAGGGTAAAATTAAATAGAAAATGACCTGAAAGGAAAGGAAAATTGGCTCGAGTTAGCGCGAGGTTCGAGTTAGCGAGGGTTCGAGTTATCGGGAGTCGACTGTATTACAGAATATCGTACGTCAAAGGAGGAACTCTGAACAACGCCCGCGCATCGCGAACCATGCGCGCACTTATTAACTTAATATTAACGACGTCAGGAATTCAGTGATGTGCAAAGAATTGCGTGCCGGCTGAGTTAGCTTATTCATGCTATTCTTGTCTGCGACTTATCCGGCGACTCACCAATGAGGAGGTGCAATATTTCCTTCGTTATCAATGCAAAGAACTGTGTAGAAATAATTTCTGCAGCATTTGAGGTGCAAAACGCACAGTACGTTTGTAAACAACAACAGCAGACCTCCGCCATCTTCCACAGAGTTTGGAACAACATTTGCGATATTTCAAATTTTCCGGAAAAGGCTAGGGACATGCTGGAGAAGATGACCGAAATTTCGGATTTTGGAAATCACCCGGCCCATCCGCGAACGGTACCGGAAATTCTCGAAATTTTCGCGCACATATTGGATCTTAGCCCGACACGCTGTTGTTTCTCGGGGTGTCGTGCTACTCTCCTCCCAAGAAACAAGTGAGGAGAAGAGTTATACATGGCTATATTGGATCACGGCTGTGGTCTAAACAGCCTGGGGGGAACGTCTGTAGTTAACGACGCTTCCACGGTCTCAGACAAAACCTTGAAACAAATATTAAACACGTGTTTAATTCGTTGCAAGAATTTCAAGTATCCTTTTGTATCCGAGCCTGACGCATCGAAAAGGTCAGTCGGCTTTGAAAATTTGGAGACAACTAGGAGCCGACGATGTAAATGTGATATTAAATTTGAGCGCCTAATTTGTTCCAATGATGCTATTGAATACATGTGCACTTTAAAAGCTGTTTACAGTGCTTTGATCAATGCAAAAAGTCACCCAAAATTTATTTACTGTTGTTAAAAAAAATCAGTAGCGTTTGGAAATTACTTGATAGATCCTTCATGCATGAGAAGCTTTAGATTTTTAGTTTCTCACGGTCAAAATTTTCCCAGACGGTTTACAACAAGGCATTGGACTTAATCTCTATTTAACTGTAACGGATATTTAATTAATGTCTTTGGACTGTAGTGATAATGTTAGTATTGCTGGTGTTCTTCTAGTTCTGCAAACAAATTTCTAGTGTATAGTCTTTAAAATGGCATTTAAGCTGTGTTTATATGGCATTTCGCCACTGTAAAAAAGGAAATGGAGTGAAATTTATTGTTGCCTTATTTTGCACACGTTCTCATTCGTGATTTTATCATCAAAAAAGTTTTAAATAAACGTATAAAACTCCTGAGGAGTATGTATGCCGAGTAATTAGTGGCCATTTCATGTGTGAAATCGTGGGAAGATTTTCGTAGCGTGGCGACTCGCTAAGAAAAAAAAAAAACGGGGAGAGAAAACTGAACTAGTCAGAGTTACTTAGACATTAAAATGTCTTGGCAAGGTGTCCCTTTAAAAGTAAAAGTAAAATATAAAATAATGCAATTAACTCCTGCTGAGATTTATCTACGAATTATCTCACAACTGAATGAATGAATGAATGAATGAATGAATGAATGAATGAATGAATGAATGGTAAAACAAATGAAAGGTCAAAACAAAAAATAAAAATTATTTCAATCTACGCGGTCCTGGAGACAATTGTTGTCGATGATTTTGAGTTCTAGTTGTGTTCTGTTCCATTCGAGTTATGACTTCTCCAATTTTTGAAACTGTTTTCCTTAAAGCAATGTATAAAATAGCCATTTTAAACATTTAGCCCCAAAACACAGACATCGGGTTGTTTTGCTGGTAGACATCGAACCAAAGGAATTACCACGATTGTGAAATATTTTGCCAAGTTCTTTGTTGTGGCATTCTCAAATAGTTCGTTCCAATTTCCATTAAGACCATGCCAACTAATATAACTTTTAAGTATCAGCGACTGGAACACGTGGCAATGCGATAATAACAATAACAGGAACAGTAGCTATCGTTTTAAAGCTACAAGTTCCTGTCCAAGTTTCGAGTCGTGTCCTGCATGTGTTGTGGGTCTTTCCGACCAATAATCATCAGTTAATTGAATTGTTAAGCGTCTCTAGCAACCACATCACGACCTACATGTGATTTCCATGCAAAACAAGTGTGTTTTTGAGATAACTTTATAACCGCTTGAAAATGCTTGATTTAATTGTCACGGCTATACTGAATTGTGTTTGGACAACATCGATGTATATATATTTTTTTACAGAATTCACAACTAAACGATAGCAGAATTATTTCCTTTTGTGTTTTAAACTGGGCACGCTAGGAGAACGAACTTCAAGAACCCTTTAGCAACCGCAAGAATGGTTCGTACATATTTTTTAAATGTCAACTATATTTTAAGGCTATTCAGCACGTGGTACCAGTTTAAAACCTGTATTAACGAAGCCAGGCATTTAATAAATCGGCCGTTCTAACAATAAATCCGAGCGTGGCTTGCTTTGCTTAAAAGTTATCCTTATTGTTGAGCTGTCTCTCAATTTAAGCCTCTTGTCCCTGTTTGGAGGTGCTTTTAATTGATAATCATGATGTTTAAATTTGGCAACATCCTTTGTCAGCCGGGCTGAAGCACAGCCGTGTTGTTGCCAAACAAAAATATAAACATGCGGGATCCCCTAAATAAGAATTAAAAAAAAAAAAAAAAAGCTCTTAAGATGTAGACAATTTGCGATATCGGACCATGAAAATTCTATGATCATGATTTTCGATAAAAACCATCCGAAAGACTTTAAAGAGAAATTGTATTTCTTGTGTGTTAATGAGGCGACACTATAGCAAATTCACTTGTTGAATCGCTTATTTGAACACGGAGTATCAATTCAAGCGTTGTTGAAATCGATGAAAATTTCATTTTACACGAGAAATAGACGCTCCAAAGCCGTGAAAATGAATTGTTTAAATTTGTAAAAGAAGAAGAATAGTCTGGATCTATTGTACTTCAAGAAGTACTTAACACTTTTCCATATTTTGCAGAAGAACATTCGAGCCCAGATATATGATTTCTTTTCTTACATTTCTTTTTTAATGCATTCAGCTCAAGCTTTGGTATGTGAAAAAAAGTCTTACTTAAGAAGATACTTTCATTTCGTTATCTGTTTTCTGATCGTGAAATAAAAGTTTGGCCTTTTTGTCGCAAAGTAAATTATTTGCGTGATAAACTGCATGTCATCACTGGAACAATTTAATATATTGTAAAGACCTCCAAAGTACACTGAAACATGCTTGCTTCCTGCGAAGTGGTACACATGCTATGGGCTTACAGCACGTGTTGTTGAAAAACAATTGAAGGAAAGAACTGAACATTATTTTGCAAGTACAGATTCGCCTTCTTACGTATTTCTTGTGCAATTTTTAATCTCCCTTTTTATCGTTCTCGGTACCGAGTTTAGCAAAGCGTCACCAAAATACCTTTTATTTGTTTCAGTCTTGCTTCGTTGACAAGGCAATAAAAATTTGAGTTTAAAATACTGCACACTTTGTGTAAAATGGCAAATAAAGGTGTCCCAAGCTGTTTACGAGTCTTGCGAGTCTTAGCTTTTATCCAGACAAGGCCTTTCTTTAATAAAATACATCCTTGCCGCAGTGAAGTGTCTTTTGAGTCAGCGTATATACAGTTGGCTGTTAAGTACTGCAGATCTGCGAGATTTTTTGTCCTTGTTCGAATTGCTATTCCTTAATTACACCCTACCTTTAATTTGGAAGAGAATTTTTCATTAGAGTCTCTTATCTGTGTAAGAGGTCAAAAAAAGTCTATTGGGTCTGAGAAATCTGTTGAAAACAGTCACGTCTCCGATGCACGCATGACAACCACGCGGCGCTCGAACACAATGGAATTTCTGTGTTGTTTCGGCTTCTGCGAGAGGTGAAACAGTAAATGACGATTATCTTAGTGCTGTCTTTGATTCTCCCTCTTTCTTTTCTTCTAATTTTTCTTGTTTTCAGAGAGTAAATCACGAGTGCTCGTGACTGAAAAAAAAGTTGAATTAATACGCTCTGGCTTTAGCTCATAGACTTTATTAAAGTAAGCTTTAAAAACAGACAGACAATGCTGTTCCTTTTTAAGTAAGTGTAGTGTTTGCAAGTGCAGCGGTACCGTATCTATCACAATAAGTAAATGCGAGGGAACTGAGCTATAGAAAACAAGTAATGTGAAAACGAAAACTTCACTTCTCTTGGTATTTAAACGATCTTCATATCGAACTAACACGCTGCTATATCGATCATGGTATAAATAATAAGATCAGGGTATCAAAAAGAAATTGGCAGTAAAAGCCAAACATGAAATACGTGTTGAGCAACACGTTTAGGATATCACCTCTACTCTACCTCTTTAGCAAAAGGGTTCACGTTCAAAATATTTACAAAAAATACATAATGTAATGGCATGATCGTAACCTTATTTTAAATTTTGCTAAGATACCTTTCAGAGGATTATAAATGACTGATATTGGTTGTTCAAACTTGTTGCGGTTCATCAGTAAACCCAGCTAGTTTTGTTAATACAATGAGGAAGATATTCTAAGCACGTTTACGTGAAGTGCATTAAGAGTTTTTTTTTAACAACAGCGTATTTCAGTGTGCTTCCTCGAGTTCCTGTTTTCTCAGTTGAAAAAAGATCTTTTCCGTGTGATTAAGTTCGTTTCCAAGTGTTTTAGTCCAGCCCCGGAGTTTCACCTAGTAGATCCATGGTCTCCAGGGAAGTTTAGGAATTTGAGAGTACTGAATTTCCTGTGTTTGACTAAATGGTATCCAGCCAGCAGATGGAATTACTTGGCGTCTGGATTCACAAATGTAGCAAGGAGAGCCTGGATTCACAACGGGATGCGCACCATACGAGGCGTGATATCCGCCTTCCCAAGAAAAAGATGGACCTTGAGAGAACTTGTGCCTTGAGAAATCTCCTCGTCTAAACTCGGCCACGAAAGACGGATGGATCCTCCAGTTGCAGCCCTTTTTGTTGAAAGCGACTTCGCCGCGCAGAAAACAGTCATGCAAGGATAGATTATGGCGGACCGTGTTCTTCCAGCGAGCTCTGTTCTCCGTGAATTCCGGATGCCGTTCCTCGATGTAACTGTAGATCTCACATAGGGGAAGTCTTTGGTGTGGCGAGCTGAGGATGGCGCGAGCTATCACAGCTACATAAGACAAAGGCGACGAATTTCGCTTTCGAGTTTGCTTCGCACTCTCCACTTCACTCTCGGAAGTTGCTTTTGGTAATTCGTCCATGGGTGTGACGAGATTTCACTGCCTTGTAGATCTTTTGCCTTATGCAGTAAAAGCTTACACCTTAGCCAAGCTAGTTGAAGCAGTTAATAATATGACATCTGCATTCAAGCTCTTTATATGACAAAATGCGCGCTCCTTTGTCTCGTAAATAATTGCTTGACACGTTACGAAATGCTTAGTTACAGACAATTTTCATTCAAGAGAACAAAACATATCGCGATACTTATCTTCCAAAGTGAAATCGACCACATAAAACAAAGCTAGAAAGAGCGCTAAATTAAATCAACAAAGGCTTTTGTTTGAAGAAAATGATCCTGTTTTTGAGAAATTTCAAAATCTTGTGTCGGCTAGTAACTGAGAACACCTGTGCCGTATGCTATAGGTAAAGATTTTTTTTTTCCGTTTAGGAAGTAGAAACAGCACTTATGAAAAAATTTCCTGGTTTCTCACTTGGCTTGTATGCAGATATCAACTGAATGGAAACAATTGCAAAAAGAGTTCCGTTATTGAGATTTAGCAGTAGAAATCAGTCTCGACATAAACTAAGTTTCCTGTGTAGATACACGTAAAAAAAAAATAAATAAATAAATAAAGAAATAAATAAAATAAAATAACATTCGTCGTTTGCTGTATCGAAGTGGGTAATAAAGATATTAACAAATGACTTGTTAATGGACATAATAGTCGTATATTCAATAATTATTCCCGGAAATCAAATCATGAATGCGTTCGACGTTGTCAACGAGAGACAGGGAGCGACGGCGTCAGCAGCGCGGAACGTCGCCATTAAAATGAATTCGCGTTTTTTCAAACGTCGTTGCGACTATTTCAAGTTGTTTTCAAAGCAATGTGTTGGTGAAATTTCCTGGAGTTGAATTCTTGGAGACCGCACCCAAGTTTAGAGAGAAAAAGAAAAATTCGTCGTCGTGCGTTTACGTCCTCCATAAAACTTCCCTTCAGGAAATTAAATTTCATGTCCTTATCGTGCTCCCGAATGGCAAAGAAATGTACCAAAAAGTGTAATGCACGTGCTTTGTTGTTGTTTTGGTTATTAAGCCTATTGTTGTCTTTTTGGACGTTCTCGGTTCCATCGCCGTTGTTGCTAAAGCCTCCATAATCCACAGTTAACATGGGCAATTTGTCTAATGTTAGGGCGTGAGCTTTAAAATCCAGTAGCGAATCGAACCTGTCGCGGTGCGTGATGGCCTATATTCCGTGAATTCTCATCATTCTGCATGATAACGGAGCACTGTAATTTAATTTTATACTGAACTGATACTCCATTAACGGTCTAGATCTTTTCAGAACACGCAGTAACTAACTGGGGGTCGTGAAATAAGTTTTTCTTTAGGATTTGTACATAACTTGTTATCTCGTACGCTTGAAGTAGTAAAATTGACTTAAATAAATTACTCGCATTGACCTAGCTTTCTTTTCTCGTGCATGTTTTCACGCTTCGGGCGTTTAATCGCATTTTAAAATTTCTGGAAGCTCGCTTTGCGTGCTCGCAGCCACGGGTGCCACAGTTGCTAAGTCAAGCCTACGGGCTAAAACTCCATCACATTAAAAAAATAAAAGAAAGAAAAAGAAAAAAATAATCCATTTGTGCAACGTTGCGCTTTCCTCTCATGGCTAAGCGAGTCAAGTGTGACCCGTACTTTATAAAAAACTGCGAACTTGTTATCTGGTGTGCTTAAAGTAGTAAAATGGACCAAAACAAATCTCAGGTTGGCTTGTTTTGGCGCTAACATATGATGGCAATTCAAATCCTTTTGTGCACACGTGTTATCAATAGTACAATTGTCTTGTTTACCAAAAGCTTTGCTCTTTTATAACAATTTACGCGTTAACTATCGACTCTCTTGAAGATGCTACCCCCGAAATTCCACAGACCAATTTTGTTCAATTGTCGCGAATTGAAAACTGCGAAAAATTTCTTTTTGCAACCTTTCAGCGCATACGTATTTCCAGGGTTCCAAAGCTGGCGATAAGTAACCTTCCCTTTAAAAATGGGGAAGAGTTGAAGCGATTGGAAAACGAGCAGTGGGGCTGAAAGACGGACTGTGCCAAGGAAAGATGGCTGCAGACCGAAAAAAAAATAAGTCAAGCTTTTCCCTGGCAAGTCTACTTGTTGAAAAATTGGAGAAAGTTGCTGAGCAAGGAAATTAAAGGGAGAACTTGTGAGGTAGCGAGAAGTGCTCATTTTACTACGATATCAAGCTTTAACACAATAAATCCTATTTTTCAATATAAAAGACAAATTGACAAGTCCAGTTTCCTTGAAAAGAACCTCCGCTCAAAAATGAACTTACCGCCTGCATGTTTCTGAAGTCAAAAAGATCTATCAAAAAGCATATCCGTTTACATAAGTGGTTGTGTTGCAGTCACTAAGGAAAATTTGTCAAGGAAGTTTAATGCGTCGCTTCCACGAGCAAATATCGCTGACGTGCATATCGCTAATGTGTCAATGTCAACTCTTTGCGAAAATTTTGTTCAGCCTTTGCATACGAAGAAGTGAGAAATTATGGGGAAAAAAATTGCGAAGGAAAACTTGAATGTTCGCGTACAACCAGCCAGCTAATGTGTTATGATTCGTTTGCAAAACGAGTATTCCTTCAACAGGAGCCGTTGGCAGGAGATTGTTGGCACTGTCATTAATTGCACTTTAATTCAGTTATTAGGTTTTCCTGCGATTTTAATTTCAATGGCGTGAATCTTAATATCAATGAAACAATAACAAGATAAGCAAGGGTTCACCCATTGTGTTCGACACTGCTCGGAGTTCAGTAACGTAACAGCTAGGAATAAAACCTGTTGTAACCTCAGCGCGCAAGAAGTAAACGACAAGTTTAAAACTAAAATGTTTCAAAGTAAACATGGCACAGTAACTTAAATTTAAATTGCCACATTTTGGAAATTACTTAACGGACACAAAAGTTGAAAACAACTTCATCGGCATAATTAACCGCTATACCACAGAAAATGTAAACGCAGACACAAAAGTTAAGTAAACACCGCAGGGGAGTACAACTCAACAGTGTCCTTTTGAGTGACTCACGCTTAAGGGTTCCATCCACAGACTCAAAAGTTACCCCTGAACAGTATCACACGATCTCAGTTAACGGCTCAGCAGATTTTCATCAAGTGCGGGTCACACTTGACTCGCTTAGCCATTAGTGGAAAACAGAACATTGCACATTTTTTTTCTTTTTTCCTTAACGCGGTGGAGTTTTAGACTGCAGAAGTAACTTAGCAACTGTGACTTAACAACACCCGTGACTGCGAGCACGCAAAGAGAGTTTCAAGAAATCATGTGTAAAATGCGATTGAACGCCCGAAGCGTGAAAAAATGCGCGAGAAAAAAAGCTAGGTCAACACATTGATGCATTGGATTCACTATCGCAAACTAGGTTTACAGCGACACGCGAAAAAAGGATAATAGGCCTTAGTTTTTTACAAATTTTGCATGCTTTCTTTGGAAATCCCGCCTTTTATTTATTTTCGCAGCGTTTAATTCGCGACAATTCTACAAATTTGGCCTGTAGAATTTCGGGGGTAGCATCTTCCAGACAGTCGATAGTTAACGCGTAAATTGTAAGTAAATCTAGAGCAAAGCTTTGGGTAAACAAAGCAATTGTATTATTGATAACACGTGTGGGCACAAAAGAATTTTCCATCATATATTGGCGCCAAAACAAGTGATCTACCGAGCTGCTTTAGGTTGAATTTCCTGTCTTAAGCCTTACAGCGAGAAGCCAAAAAAAAAAAAAAAAGGATTATACACCGGACGTTTTCAAGACATTTGTATGTTAGTCAGTTGCCTTAATCATTGGTTGGAAAACTATATGTTCCTGTCTATATGTATATGTTCCTGCACTCGTTTCAACTTCCCGAACACCTGCGTGAAGAGCTTGAGTGAATTATGCATCTAATTTACTATTAATGCTACGGAATTAAACTGTTAGTGGCTGCCGCTGAATCTGACTAGTTATTTCAAGGGAAAGAAAAAGAAGTTGGCTCAGTAACGCGCAAAATGAGTTTTAATAATGACTCAGCTTTGCAGTTTACAAATATTGCTTTTTGTTATTCAGATTTGCTAAGCATAAACAAAAGAACTCTTTGTTTCAACTGTCACTAGACCTGTTTTGGACTCATTTATTGATAAATGGGTGGTTTATACTAGAATATGATTAAAGTTACGAAGTAAAGATACCGTTTCAGGTTTTACACATACTTTTTTAGGAATGGTTAGTTTTAATCATTTGGCAAATTCCTGATTAATTTTACACGTTGTAGTCTCAGTGGAAGTTACGCAAAAAATTTTTATGTGCTTTATTTCAACTCAGGTGGACTGCAGCTTATAAGAAGCATTGTTTAGACATGTCAGACTGTGTCTCCTAGGAAATTGCGTGACGAAGCCAGTGATTTGGTGTGTACATAATTATTTACAAAAAAAGTTGCAAAGAAAATAGCACAGTAGCCTGCGTAGCAAGGGTTCCGTGGGATTTCAGGAGTTTAAACTTTTTGACTGCACGTTTTTTTTTTTGCTCTCGATTCAACTTTTACTCATGAACACCTCATACACACACCTGCTACGCAGATTCATTGAGTTTCGCGCTTCGATATTATCTCTCTGACTCGTTCTTCCCTTCTTGAGGGTCCCAATAGGGTTCTTCAATCCCGCCATCCCGAGCAAAAGTTTTCCTCAATCCCGTTATCCCAAGGGTTTTTATTGATCGGCTAATCCCGATCCCTGTCATTTGTTCCTTAAGTCAAAGGTAAAATCATTTTCAGTGGGTTTAAATTCTCTCACAGCAAACTCAACCACTGACAGTCAGGTTCAATTAGCTGTACATCTGTATCTATTTCAACAAAAACGAAGGTGGTGGTGGTTTGATTTTCTACGTACATTTTCGTCACTGCACTTCGCGGACTTCTCGATCGGTTCTTTAATGACATTTCTCGATTCCCGCGCTTCGTAAAATCGCCAATTCCCGTGTTGCGTGCATAGTTTACGGAACAATCCCGAAACTCGCTACCCTTTTCCTAAAAAATCTCGAATCGCGGCTTTCAAATAAACCAAATCTCGGATCCCGAAAAATCTATTGGGGACTTCTTTCTTCATTTACAGTAAACATTAACAGTTCGAAGGCTCGCACCTGTCCTGATCGATGTACACTGCCCACCTAGCTAAGAAAGTATCTTCCAGTCTTGCAAGTAGCCAAGAAAACAGGTTAGACCTGTTGTCTCTTCTATGATGATTGCGGTTTGGGCCAGTTCAAACATTTTAAAGGCCTTTTTGATAGACTAGGTAGACTCTATAATCGAGCAGCTCGTATCGACTGACGATCCGAGCTGCTGGATCGATCCGAGCTGCTCGATCACTTCGAGTGATTGGAAAACAAGATAAGCTGATATATTGAAAATGTTGAAGTGGGACACTCTTGATGTTGAGGATCATACTGCAGTCCTAGCCCCATTTCTTCAAAGAGCGGATAACTTTATCCAGTGGATAAGTTGCTATCCAGCGGGTAAAATGTACTCCAACCAAAGCTTTTGGCAAGTTTTTCACACAATCCCATACTTAATAAATTAGACTGCAGACACTTCTACTTTATATTCAAATTATAGGGCTTTAGAAAATTCTTGCACACTTTTATCTGCCGCATAGCGACCTATCCAGTGGATAAAATTATCCGCTGTTTGAACAACTGGGGCCTGATCAATAAAATCATCAATAATGAGGCTCCAGTCAGTACCTCAATGAAGCATTCTCCCTGATTCAGGACGTCACTGCCTTAATCCTTAGAAGTTCTAGTCATATGGAGCAAACGAGTGTTTGAACAGTCGTAGGTTACATTAGACGTAATAGGATTCATACGAAGCATTGACGTTAGGCCTCATTAGTTAGACCTCTTTTCGGCTATGCAACCCAAATTTGGGCTCCTCAGTCTATCGAACTAATTACAAGAATTAAAAGGACACAGAGGCGTGCCGCTAAATATATTCTCAAATTGCCTTTTTTCCTGCACAGTTGCTTACATGGATAGACTTAAATCTTTGGATCTGCTTCCATTAACATTCTGGCACGAGTATCTAGATATGGTGTTCTTTTTCAAAATCATTCATGGTCTCGTATTGGTAGATCCATCAATTATTCCTAAAGCTCGCATTACGAGGCCTACCAGATCTTCATCTAGTGGTGCTATTAAATTTGCAGAGCCTAATTGTCAGACAGTAACTTATCAAAAGTCCGACATCATCAGATGCATATGCGTCTGGAACGTTGTTGCTGATGAACAGAACCTGCGCATGCACGCCCTGAATGATTTTAAACAGGCATTGGTAGAGTATTAGAAAACCGCCTTAACTAATTACGACTGTGAAAATCCCCGCACTTTTAAGTCTGTCTGTCTTAAATGTAATAAGTGTCGTAGTCTTGCTCAGCCTGCCTTGTGTTGCTTTTAATTTTGTGGTTATGTATTTTAACTATTCTCACATTTTTTAATTTTCTGGGCCCGCAGTAACTGACTCACGCTGTTGCGGAATCCCTGCCACTTTTTCTTTGTTTCTTTGTTTGATTACCTGAATGTATTTACATTATGTTGGCGAAGCTAATAATAATAATAATAATAATAATAATAATAATAATAATAATAATAATAATAATAATAATAATAATAATAATAATAATAATAATAATAATAATAATAATAATAATGATTTGCCCTCCAGAATCCTAATATTGTGTGTGAACTTAAAAAATAGTTTTTCTTATCGTGGTACCAAATTACGGAATTCTCTTCCTCTTTAATCAAAGCCAGAGCATTCCATGGAATCATTCAGGAAAACTTCACCTTTACTCGGTTCTCCGACTTCGTGCTAACATTTTACTTTTATTCCATAATAGTTTTTTTTACGGTTTATATGCTGTATCAATTTTTAAGACACATTTACACAGCTTTCTCGGAAAACAATTCATTTGTAATTGAAGAAACTCCGTGCTGAAATGAACAACTGTCTGTCTGGTTGTCTTTCTATCTGTCTGCCTTATCTGCCTCTCTCTCTATTATAACTCCTTCAAATGGGGCAGAGAGAACTATTGCACCAGTGAAATAATGTGTCCAATAAAATTTGCGGAAATTTAATTTGACGTTTTTTTTTTTTCATTAATTACAATTTTAGCTGTGTTTTAGCCCCTATCAACTCCCTTACAATCCCGCCTACTCTCCCGCCTATATGAATTTGCTTCATGGCCGAGAGTTTGTGTCCTCGTCCGACTGACCACAAAAATACAGAAAACCAGTTGTGTTTTGAAGTTTAGAGTTCGCATGTTATTGAAAGGCGCAGTAAAGTCTTGTTGTTGGCTTGATTCAAACTCAATATTCATAAAAGTCGCTTTGATAAATTAGAAAGGTGCAATGTAACTGACCGTGGTGTCTGTTTGCCGGTTATAGAGCTTGTAAGTCCTTATTAAATTGATCTTTAAAGTTGAACCTTGAATTCACTGTACACCATGTTTTTTAGCCGCTGATCAGTTCGTTTATTGGCTCAAAAGAAAAAAAAGCATGGTGGTGAACAATGGATTCGCTTCAATGTGGTGGACTTATCTCGTTACATGAGAGCTTTAATGAAACTCTGCTAGCGTTTTTATTACAATCAAATTGGTAAGAAATGTTTAATTTTGCTTCATGGAGAAATTTCAAAGCGATAGTATAAATCTCATTTCTTGGTTTGTTGCTGACATTTGTTGATGACGTGCGATGGAAATTTGGCCGTGTTAGTCGAATTCTACAACTTTCACCTCTCACTTGTGAAACCGAAACTCGATTGCGGCCAAATGTTTTAACAGATTTTCATGAACGATGGGTGGAACTTTACACTGATATGTAAAGGAGTCTGTGAGTACGAGTCAATTTTGCAATTGCAATTTTAATAATCCTTTGAGCTTGGGCTAAATCACACGTTGCGATAAGTGCTCAAAGTAGATAATCAGGTTTGTGCAGGCAGATTTATTACAGTAATTAAAGCTCGTGATTGCAGCGATTCATCAAATTATAATCGTGAAGGTTCATTGTTTATAACAAGTGAATTGGAAGGTTTTGAATGATCTGTATTTTCCAGAACTAGCAGCTGCAAGTCTTGCAAAATTCACGATCTCGCCATTGGGTTTCGAGCACAGCCCGGTGTGCGAATTAAGTCCGAATTACAAAATTTTAAGAAAATTAAATTTCTCCATTCGTATTTCATATTTGTTAACTAATTGCCAAGAGAAGTTGATGGAAGAGTTGTCAGTAAAATATATTTTTTAAATAAAAACTGAATAAGAGGTTCTTAGGGATAGTGTTATACAATAAAAATAGACTCTTTTCGAAATAAAAGTTTCCACGTTGTTTTTATTGAATTTGGTCCTTATTCGGGATATTTTAATCATTAAACAGTATTTCATTGCTGATAATTACTCCCAAATATTGCGGTTTGAATAGCAATGATTTCAGTGTGTTAGTTAATTCAGTTGTACTTGTATTTTGTTAAGAGAATTGAGATGAATTGTGTAGTTTAAGTCAACGACAAGAGACACTTTGCCTTCTTAGCCGGACTTCCTGGAACTGTCTAGATTATCTTTAGTTGTGCTTTACAAGTGACACGGTTGAAACCGTGTTAGTCATATCTTTCAACGCAACAGTTTGATGTAGACATGTTTTAGTTATGCTGATCAAAAGTTGTTTTCTTCTGGTACCAATTCAGTGTGAAGCAAAAGTCGTGTTTTGAACTTAGTGTTTCCTCGGAAACCGTACCATTGAATTGTTACGGACAAATTGGTTTTTATGAAGCAACAATAGATTGTTTATGCTTTGTCAACAAGGGTTTCCTTAGTTTTGACTTTCAGTTATCTTGCTGCCAGAACTTGACTGGAAATAACTTGCTTATTCGTTTTTGGTAATTTTTAGTGTAATTTCGCCGTGTTTCAGGTTGAATTTGTACTAGTTGAATTTGACCCTTTTTAATCTATAAGTAATTACTGTACGGAAAAACCTATTGTACCAGATCTGTTGTACCAACACATTCTGTACTTTTAATTAAAGTTACGAGGTTGTAAGCACATAGCAAGGTAATTTATGGAAAAAGGCGGAACCAAGATTTGGAAAAGAAGGTTGTGTTCTATTTTAAGTCTCCGTTGTTAAGTGTTGCTATGCGATTTCATTTAATGTTTGATTTCTCTTGTATTTAGCCAGGAATGTTCATTTGTAAAATATGGAAATCTTCCTTGTAATTTTTATATTTATTTCCTTGCTTTTTTTTTGGTCCAGATCGTTTGGCGACGACATTGAAAATTGAAGAAGAAAATCATTTTGGTCACTGAAAGTTACTCGAAGGAAAATATGTGTATTGTTTTAGTGCGCAAGCGTACTTTCGCTTAAGAACTACTGCGCAAGGCATTACGTTAGCTTAAATTTACGATTGATGAGATTTTGAGAGCTGATTCACAGTTCCCACCAAATCACGCCTGGACGATAAAAAAGTGAGGAGATTAATCTGTTTTTGGCCTTTTCAACTTGATCTCAGTTGGCTGAGCTAGGTTTTTCAGGGTTAGCAATAAATTAACCAAAAGAGCAGAAGACGTGGTTGTGCTCCTTGAAGCGTAAAAGCGCGAAATAGAATAGTTCATTATCCCTCCTGCATACTCATTAGCATTTAGTTATGGGAAAGTCACCCCAGACTGCCCCTGCAATCGCCGTGGAATTCGCTGGCTAATCCAAACAATCATAAAATAAGTCCCCCAAGTCCCCAACCTTACCCATCCTCAACCCAACTAATTTCCCAACCCTCACTAATATTTCAACATGACCGCCATAAATGATATGGAGAAAACCATGCCAAACTATTTCAGGCCTTGAACGCATTTCCAAATTAAAATTTATTGCCACAAAAACAAAATGAACAAGGCAAGATCAAAGGAACCTACGAAAACTATGATAAACTATGCAAACTTATGACACTCCTTGTAAACATTCGCTAGTATCTACCTCTATCGAAACAACAAAACCAAGCCTTAGAATGCTTTGGGAAAAAAGGATAAACAAGCTTTTACATCCTGAAACAAACGTAATGCTTAGAATGCTAAAGTAAAACCATGTAGGTTATTATACTGCTTGTAAGCTTTCGCTAAATCTACTTCCAACAACGACAAGGTGTCCGCTGCTCCACCAAGGCCAAGCACCTGATTCAACTTAATATAATGACGTGCAATCGATGAGGACTTCCAGCCCACGTGATCCATGATCGCATTAAGCTTCGCTCCGGCAATGGCGATCCAAATTGCACAGCCACTCCTAAGACCATGTAAAGTAACATTCCGATTAGCAAAAGCTGGAATTTGGCGAACATATATACGTCGAGAGCCGCGCCTGAGCCGAGGCCGACTCAAAAGGTGCTGGCAAAATTTCTCCAGAAGGGTTGAGGGGCCGAAACAAAAATCCTTGTCGGATAGAGATCTTCAAAAGGTCGCATAAGCTAATGTAAACCTCAACTGCAGTCACCGGGCAGACGGAAGGGTCCGCATGACGCTTGAGAGCAAAAACGTTCGAAGTGCCGTCTCGCAGCGACTTAGTGTATGGTTAAAGAGTAGAGCCTTTTTTTCCGGAAAATAGAGAATCTCCTTTGTTTTCATTCGACCGAGGTCTCTGGCCCTGTCGCCACCAAAGAATTGCACCTTAAAAAAGGCTTGATCTCTTGCGAGAACAAATAGCTGTGTCGAAGAACAAACATGTATGTTCATGCGCTTAGTTATTTCTGAAGATAAAAACACCAACTCCTGAAGAAAGAAAGTTTCAGCCTGTCTCTGCATGACCCTTGCGACGGGCTGTTCCTCTCTGACAGCTGATAAATGGGACTTAACCAGTGGTGAAGCTGCGGGGTTGGCGATCCCAGGGAAAAGACTATCAGTTGCCGATCTCCCATACCTGTTGAATATAGCTCTTAATTTTCCAATTATCGAGTCAATGGAGCCGTATGCTAAACGCTTAGGGAAAACACAAGAAGAAGCATTCTTCTCACCCAACAAAGGGCAGGAATCAATATGTACCACCGTCTTGCCAAAATTATCCTTCCAGATCAAGAAGTCAATCACGTCGTCCGGTATTGCCGAGCAAATGTCCCTCTTCGAGGTGGATTCTAAGAACTGTGAAAACTCCATCTCTAAAGCAGTTCTTTGTTTTTGATAAGGGGTAGCCTGTTGCTTAGTAACCAAAGTTTTCTTTCTCCCCCTTATAAAACAGAGGTCAATAGAGGCCTTGAGACTCTTCAAAGTTGTATGTGACTTTGTCTGACGCTGATAGCCACATCTCTGACGATAGCGAAAATCAAAATCATTGGGTTTCCAACAAGCCGGGCACGACACAGATGGCTGGAAAAGTCTGGGTACCAACGGCAAAGAGTGAAAAGAGAAAAAAGGTTTCTCCCGTTAGGCAGTTTACGACATGTCTTTCCCAATCCTAAGTGCCCAGAGGCTATACGGAGAGGAGCCAGGAATAAAACCATCCTTTGAAGGGAAAAGGAGCGTATCCGGTGATCCCTTCTCGGCCACCAAAACATTGTGGCTGGACAATGCATTTAATAACGGCCACCACCCGGGTAAGGGGGACATCAATGGTACTACTATCGTAACAACTGTATTCACTGATGCGAGGAAACGCACAAGAGGCCCAATAAGTGAAAATGGTGGGAAAACGTAGGCGTTAACGCGATTACCATCGCAAACAGAGAGGTCTTGGTAAAAAACATTGACACCCGGTGACTCTGGAGTAGGGTAGGGCGTAAAGTGCTTTAACGAGTTCCCTTGCCAGTCCCGTTGAACATTGCAATCTAATGACATCAAATCAAGATCATGGCCATTAATTCCGCCAAACCGACGCTGGACGATTTCCCAAGACCTCGGTGGCTCACGGCCCGACCAAGCGTGGAAAACAACCATGCTGTCCACCTGTGCATCAATCCTGCAATCAGAGACGCTTTCCGGGAGTGACTGCAATCCCCAGAGGACGGCCCACATCTCCTTCACATTAATATGCTCTCTTCGAAAGGTTTCTTCCCAGTAGTCGCCGACAGAAATGGTCCCGGTAGGCAGGTGAGTTACCGCTCCCCAACGGAAAGACGAAGCGTCGGAGGTAAAAGAGATGGCAACATGACGTTCGCTTCTCTACCGAATCGCCTTGTCCCAACTATCAAGGAACCTCCAAAACACTGTTTCCTCTCTCAGATTCGGCGATAAATTCACCTCACTACCTCTGGAAGCCTTTGCGATTGACGCCGCCATTTCCCTAATGTAGAATTTAGACGCTGGAAAAGCCAGGGAGAAGGAATTGCATTTCCCCATCAACCTCTGTAAAGACTTCAAGGAGATAGTAGATCCAAGCGAAAGTATTTGCTCGCGTAGCTGAGAGAACTCTATATTCTTATCTTCAGGAATGCGAAGAGTCTGCGCTATCGAATCCACTATCATGCCCAAGTAACGGATGCTGGTTACAGGGACCAGAACGCATTTGCGGAGGCCCAAAAAATAACCCAGGTTTATCAGCACTAAGCAGACTATGTACAAAGCCGCCTCCGCAGATTCCGGCGTCCTCTGCAACAGTAGGCGTGACCAAAATCCCTTCAAAGCAAACAGCTCCCCATTCAAAGGGTCGTCAATATACAGGGAACACACGACCCCTAAACTCCTGGTCCAGTCCAACCGTTTGGTATACAAATGGCGAATTCTTCCACCCGAAAGGAAGAGTAACTCCAACCAACCACCACCCTTGCCATTCAATACCAAAATACTGCTGAGAATCAAAGGAAAGCAAAATATGGTCATAGCCGGACTTGTCATCAATTTTGCTCATGTAGGAGTTAGGATATACGAAACGAGGGACGCCAACAAGCGTGTCTAACGAAAAGGGGATGTCAACCATCCACAAGTTTAAAAACCTGGCGTCAATGCATAACCTCGACTTTTGTGGTTCGATCGTCATGGGAAGGACGAGGTGGGACGGCGCCCCTACACCCACTTTACCCCAAACACGGGTCGCTCCTGACTCGATACGTTTCAAAATTGTTTCCGTAACAAATTGCGAAAACTGTTTGCAAGAGTAGTGGTTCTTAAAAACTCTAGTCGGGGGTTCTGCGCTCTCATACTTAACACCCATAAATGATCCCTTAAAGGGCTTCATGAACTTTTTGATATCCACCCCATGCTCCAACCATTCTAGAACGTCTTTTGCAGGTTCGTAACCGTCCAAAATGTCTTCCCAGAGTCCAATTCGGGTGCGAAGTTGACCAGGTTGAAAGGAGTCCGGATCGTGAAACGACAGATCCCGCAGGTTAGGAGTTTCCCCCTTCACAATGCCTTGAACATGGGTTAAACAAGCGTCTTCTGATGTCATTTTCTCCGAACTCGGTTTACCCTCCATGAATACCCATCGTATTTCCTTATGCTTGCTTTTTCCTTCCGCTTCCAAAGGCATAAAGGTCACCGTATCTCCCTTGAGACGTTTTGGTTTGGGCTAGAACAAAAGCACCAAAAAGGAAAAGGATCAGAATGATGTACTCAAACAGAGACTGCAAACCCGAGTTCGGACAAAATGCAGCCTCGTTCCCTGGGACGTTTCCCTAGCTTGGGGGCGGGGCAAGCTAGAGAAAAGTCCCTGGGAACGAGGTTGGAGAAAATGACCACCATCGCCCCAATAATCGGGCTCAAGGGCATGCCTATGGGCAAAACGCTTGCGGGGTCATTTTCCCAACCTCGAGACTACAGACTAAAAACGACTCATATTACTCAGTGCCTTTACATTTTATTATTTTCAATTGCAAATACAAGGACAATCCCGAATTCCATTGCAACACACATCACTTTAACAGATTTCACAATCTTTAACGCTTGTCCGGGCAAGAGCGCGAGATGTGTCCCGCCTTTCCACAAACCCAGCACTTCCTCTCCGAAAGTGATCCAAAACCGAGATTGGTGCCGCACCTCTGGTATGGAGCCTTGCGCGTCCGCCCAGTGAACGAAGCTTGATTCACCGAAACGGGTCGTTTGGTTGCCTTAGCAATAACCTTGGCCACCTCGGCCTCCTCTTTCGACGCCACCAGCTTTATTAACACCTGCTGGAGGCACGGGTTGCTCAACAACGGACGGCACTGCCTTAGCACTATTTCATAACGCGACGCTCTTTCATCCCGCCTTCCTTTCCTTCGACCACTTCATCCAGAGCGGCGATCGCAGCATATGGGTCAAAAAGAGCCGCTGGACGCGTGATCACCATCTGGAGACACGACAAAGCAGACTCGACTGCCGATGCATCCATTTGCTTCTTCCACTCATCAAACTCCTTCTTTAGTGCCCCGACCGTTGCGGGCGGGACCTACAAAAGAAAGAAAACACCAAGTAACTCCTCAATGTCCTTAAAGACGGTTTGCTTGTCGCCTTCCATTCTTACGCCACCTCACGGCACAGAGCGAAAAGAAAACTCATTGCACAAGTGGTGCCCGACCGATTTTTTTTTTCTTTTTCATGCTACCTCGTGGCACAGGGCAAACTTTCTCGACACACCTCCCTGTTGGTCCTCGACCGCTTATTTCGTGTTTTCATTTTTTTTTCCACGCCGCCCCTTGGCACAGAGCAGAAGTCCTCGACCCACAGCTCGATCGGTCCTCGACCGATTTTTTTTTACGCCACCTCGTGGCGCAGAGCAGAAGTCCTCGACACACTGCTCGATTGGTCCTCGACCGATTTTTCCTTTTCCTTTTTTTTTTCACGCCACCTCATGGCACGGACCAGAAGTCCACGACGCACTGCTCAAACAGTCCACGCCACCATGTGGCCAGACAAGCAAAACGGAACACCACTGTGAGACAACCACGGACCTTGGCCGAGGCCGCACATTCCACGCCCCTCAAGGGACAAGTAAGGAAAGGTGCAAACATCATAAATAATTTCTTCGGTCCTCCAACACAAACAGCTCCCAAACATATCGCAACCCTAATTCATTAGAAAAAACAAAAAAAAAAACAACTGAATGCAACAGCAAAAACATATTATAAAACAACAGACTATCGCCCAGATATTTAAAAGAACTGTATCGTGGTGAATCCAGAAGAATACGCGCCGACCATGTGCTCCAAGCGCGAAATTTAAAACCAGCTCCCCAGTAACGGGAAAAACATAACGAGAAAATGTAATGTTGGGCAAACAGAAATAAGCAACAAACCCCGGCTAGAATACAAAACTAAAACATTGCAGGCGAATATATAACTCAAGGTTGACTGTGGAGCTGTTCGACGTACTCTTCTCATTAACGTTTTCTTGGGCAGAACTTTGGGCCGCAATATCCCCGCTCGCAGTTGCTCCTGAAGTTGCACCAGCCAGTTGCACCATCGGAGCAGCCTGTTCAATAGCGCCTTGAAGTGGCTGTAAAATTTCCTGGACCCTTGCAGGGTCGTTCACTTGGGACGGACGCTCGGACATCTTCAACCGATTCCAACCACAGTTAGGTAAAACTGACAACAATGAATAATTAACGCATGCTTATATACTATGCACGCGGGCTAATGAATATTAATAAAGTATGAATAGAGATTTGTTCACTGGATTCCAACTGATAATCGACTGCTGCATAATCAATACATTGAGAAGAAACACGAAGGAACTCGTTGCACAGGCAACAAACCTCTCTAAAGAAGTACTTAGCCGATGCCGCTGGAATTGTAAACAAGGCATGAGTTTGTGGCGTCACTGCAAACATAAGTATATTTTATTCACCGGACGAGGGCACAGTATTTCCCTAAACTGACCGGCCTAGAACGGTGAATAACATGATTGCTTATTTTTTTCCAATTTTTTTTAGACTTTAATATGATCGAGGCGAATCGATTTTCGAACAGTTTACGCGCGCTACCAGTCGCACTGTCACTCTCTAGTTAAATTTTGCCTATGCAGAAAGCCATGCGTAAACCTCAGAGAAAACTTCGCACAAGCGAATCAAATGTTCTGCGTAAGCCTGGTTTTGAAGGCCTACTCTGGGACCCTAGCTCACTTTAACTCGCCTTACTCACAACTTCAGATTATGTTCAAACTTCCTTAACTCGCCTTAACTCGCACAAACTCGCATTATCTCGCACAAACGCTCAATTTCGCCACTCAAGCAAAGTAGATACCAATCATATTTAATTATCTCATCCTACTTTCAGTGTAATTTCAAAATTAATCCCCAAAGGGAAGTCGCCAAAGAATATGGATTGTAAAAGTGCAAAAGATAGTGATTATTAAGGAAAACAGGTCTTTACCTTAAAAAAAGTAATACATAAATTGACCCGTCCCATCATTTTGGAATTTTCAATAGCCTCTGTGGCAATGGTATTTCTTACTTAATCTTGTCATGCCTTGGAGTCACCGCTGGATTGTCAATGGAACTACCAGGAACAACCTGAACATGCACTAGCTAGTTTGCTGATGCCTATGAAAAAGGTTAAAATACTAACCATGGCAGAAATTCTAGAGGCATGGGGTCACCATAGGGTCTAGGGATATTTTTAAAAATCCTATATTGACTGTTAGTATTTTGGTCCACAAAGTATGTGACATTACTAAGAGCACAAACAGTGAATCCACAGAAAAGTATTCATAAAATAGTAAATTTTAGTCTTACACTTCTAAGCGAGAAAAGAAATACAAAAACATAACAACAGAATATTAAAGTTTAGTTTTAAGCTGACGAATGATTTACAAAAAAATTTGTTTGTAGTGGCAATTAATCTAATTACTTGGCAAATATACATAGAAGCTGTTTATGTTAATGAAAAGCAGCAGCAATAGTATCATCTTATAATCTGATGGAGCTGAAAGAGGATTCAAGCTGAAAATGAAAGCCTGGAATGTAGCAAGAATCCTTTAAATTCTCCACATACTGATTGCATTCCATATGTCTTATAAAGTTACCTCGTGCTAGAAGATTTGTACATTGCTTCAACGTGACATCCTGTATGGCTTACATTGTAGTTAGCCTAGCAAACAAAATGCATGATTCATTAATACTTGTTACATTAAGCCCTTCACTGAATAAAGGATTGCTAAAGGTACCATTTTTGCATTGATCGCCAGCTTTGTTCGCCATCTTGGAAATTTGCCAATATTGATCCCAGTTTTAGGTAAGACGCTTCAATGTGGCGTACATGACATGAAAACCCATGCAACACGACCGCGGCGGGGCGGAGTAAAGATTTCCCGCGCATTCAGGTTACCGTGGTCAGAGGTAGATTGTAGGACTTTCAGAATACCTCCTGTTCCCAAACACACAGAGACAGAAAAAAAAGGAAAAGTACTTACTATCTCCGTTTCCACAAGCTTAAGGTGCACCGATCCGATTGAAACGGCAAAGTACTCTGTCGTTACGGCCCGCATTCGTCAGCCGCTGTCTGTTGAACTTTGCTCATTAATCACCTCCGTCTGAAGTCGTTTACTTTCTCTCTCTTTTCCTTCCTCCCACGTTTGTCGACATATTCAAAGAGTACACGAATTTAATAATAATAATAATAATAATAATAATAATAATAATAATAATCAATTTATATAGCGCTTTTTATATGATATTCAAAAGCGCTTACAATATTACAACGAAAAATTTAGTCAAAATCATTAAAATATAAAATTTAAGAATAATCAAACAAACAAAAAAGTAAGAAATAAAATAAACAAAGTAGGGAATAATCAGATGTCATATGCTTTTTTAAACAAAAATGTCTTCAAGTGTTTCTTGAAAGTATTTAAGTTCTTGACAGTCCTAATTGCCAGAGGAAGCTTATTCCACTTGGATGGACCAGCAAAAGCGAATGCTCGATCACCAAAAGTCTTACATTTAGTTCGAGGCACCTCTAACAAAGTGAGGTCATTAGATCTCAAAGAGCTTCTGATTGATGCCTTTTCCTTGATTGAGATCACAGATATAACGTGGAGAGATACCATTTAACGCTTTGAAAACAAGCAGTAATATTTTGAATTCGATCCGAAACTCTACGGGTAACCACTGAAGATCTTTTAGATAGGCTGTGTGATTAAATTTGGGTACTAGACAGACGACTCTAGCTGCAGCACTGGGGACTTTTTGGAGCCGATCCAGTTGATATTTTGGAAGTCCAGAAAGGACTGAAAGGAGAGAGTTGCAATAATCCAAGTGAGAGGTCACAAAAGCATGAATTAATATCTTGGTGGCCTCAGTGGAAAGAAATTTTCTTATTGTCTAATGTTGTAAAGACCCTTTTTATAGCTTTCTTCAAAATTTCAGTTTGTTTATCTAAAAAGCAGCTGGCCACCCAGCTTCCCGCTGTGAACAAAGCGGGTTGCAGCACAGGGTTAACTTGAGTGTGTCATTTCACAATGGCTTACATAGAGAGTAAACGTACGGACGGAAGTGACGTCACATCCTAAACCAAAATTTTTCGCATTGATGCAATACTAAAATTTCTAATCCATGGGGCTCCGCGCTCGCGCCATCGTCGCGTGGAGTTCCGCTATAAATTTTACTGTACATATTGAAACAACATTTCCCAGCTGGATAGAGTCACATGGTGCAAATATCCAGCTTTTTTGCCATTGACTTCTGCCATCATTCTTTTGATGTCTGGTTGGTAATGTACATTTACTTATGCTGTGACAGTAAGTACATATATATTCACGTAAGCCATTGTAACGAGAAGGTCAATGTTATTATCTGATCTCTATTTCGACTGAGTTACTTTACATGTACTGGTTCCATTTCAGGCTTTTCAGTACTGAGACGCTGAACACATCAGCCTTGCGGATTTTGGTGTTTTATTTGAAAAAAATTCTTGCTTTAGATAGGCAACAAGTTAAAGCGTAATTAGAAATTATGGACGTGAAAAAAAAGGTGGTGATATATTATATATTTCTGTACTTTATTGCCAATCAGTGTGTATGGCTGCTGGCATTTTCTATTGATCTGAAAGACAATAGATAAAAGGTTAATTGTGGCAATTTGGAGAAAATTGTTTTGCCGGAGAAAATCGTAATCAAGCAATAGATGAAGCCCAGTACTAATTTAGATATCAAAAAAGGTCTTTGCACATCCCGGTCACTAATATACTAAGTATAGCACCCACGTCCCTCCCCCCCCCCCCCCCCCAACCTCCTCGGGGGATGGAGAGGCTGAAAGTAATTGGGTCAAGAAAATTAAATCAAAGAGCTCCAGTGCGCAAACAAACCCAAGCTAGAGGTTGAACACGAGATTCAAGATATATGTAACCTATCGCATTATCTGTGCATTTTAGTTTTTACAGACAGTTTACGTTGTTTTACTTCAAGTAGGGCTGTGGAGAAATTAAAAAATATTGGGCCCCAGTTGTTTAAAGAGCGGAAAACTTTAACAGCGGACAAATCGCTTTTGAGTAGATAAAATATACTCCAGCTTCTACCTTTTATCTTCTGGATAGCGACTTATCAGATGAAAAGTATATGCTCTTTAAGAAATTGGAGCCTGGTGTTTAACATGAATTGTACCTGATATATTCCTAACTTGTAATGGATAAACCCGTCCTCAGGTAAGCAATTCAAGGTGGGGCTTCTGCCGCCTTAAGAATATTACTTGGAGGATATCTTCCTGCAAAAGCTTTGTAGTTTTACCAGTCTGAAGAAGGCCCATTCCTACAACAAACAGAGATAGTTTTTACCAACAAAATAGCATTAGTACGACAACATTTCCAGAACTCTCAGAAATTCATTTCTTAACTAACAATCAAATGCAAAATCTTTGTTTCTGAATTACTACAACAATAGTAGTTAAGAGTTTTCTTTCTTCCTGTAACTAGGAAACATACTGAGAATGTTTGAGTGATTGTTCTAACAATATTCTCTTTCTCTTTTTCTCTTCGACTTCCCTCTCTTCTTTTGCTGGTCTGGCGTTCCATGGCTTTCTTTCAAATATCCTTGCAGCCTTCTTTTCAGTTTCCACCTCAGTCTTTCCAGTACCACCAAAATCAATAGCTGCCTTTTCCTTTTCAACGAACAGAACTGACGCACCCCTTGTGTATTATCGTGCGTTTGAGGGTTATTTTAACGTCTTGCGCATTCTCTGAAACCACTGTTATTCTCTTCATAAGACAGACTCGCAATGCCACTTGCGTTAGCAGTCAAGGTCAGTGATCGTCCCACTAGTAATCAGTAATTATGGTAATTATAATATTACATGTTCTCTAGTGACGTGAGTTTGGGCTGACTGTAGTAAAGCGCTCAAATTCTCAAAGACCACCCGTAACTGGTCTCATTATTAATTTATCCTCGCTCCCTCCAAACGTAAGATTGGGCTGTCCGGGTTCTCTTTGGTGGAAGAACTCGGGAAAGTAAAACCCTCGCTAAAATGTATTAATAAATCAGCAAAATTATCACACAGACAGCAACCACTACATCATGGAAGCACGGTAAGACATTTTCTTGGTAGATTTATTCATTTCCATGTCCTTCGAGCAATTCAACTTGAGGTTGGGTTGCCTGAGTGAAGAGATATTTCAAAAAGTGAAATCACGAGAAATTAAAACGATTTTTTGCAAGAACGAAACGGCACTCAGCTTAAAATATGGCAAAAACAGATACATTAGGAGTAGAATTTATCCAAATGTATTGAAGATAACTGAAAAAAAAAATGAAAATTCAAAACTTACGTTATCCCTACAACGCCAGACAACAGAGTAACCACGACGGCAAGTTGGAGCTTGCACGTGCACAGTATGACAAAAACTACGACGTCACTTCCGGCTGAAATCGCCGTTAATGCATTCTTCTCCGCAGAGGCTCCTTCATAAAAAAGGAGCGAAAAGTCGGAAATTAAATTGAAAGAACAACGGAGTCGTGCCCGCGCTCCTCATTATTTCACTCTCTCCGGTCCCTCATTTGTCTCCGCTTGACACCCACCCCCCACCCCCCCCCCCCCCCCCCCCACACACACACCCTCCTCTTCATTTGTCTCCTCTCGAGCGCAAAAGAGGTCTCTGCTGAGAAGAGAGGTCGTCAATGACAAAAGAACCGCACATAATGACAAGCATCTCATAACCTAAAGATAGTTAAAACAAGACAGTGTTGGCGTTCTATAAATGTATTAATTGTTATTGATAAATATCGTTTGTCATCGATTGCCATTGGTAATATATTTTTGTCATGGCGAAGGTGGAATATAAATAAAACCCCTGTGTGTTCAAATCAACTATGAAATTATTTCATTTCAATAGCTACAGTTGTAAAAATCGCGGCGTGAAACTTAACGACGACTCAAGGCGTGTGTAAGGAACAACGTCTTGACCACAATCATTCAAAACTGAGGCAAGATTTATTGAAGCAAACTGAAGCACTACACATTTCAATTTGCAAAGTCGTTCCAGAGCAACAACTAAATAAACGGATTCAACTGAAAACATTGCCGTGCGAATACTCTCTAGAATAGTAACAAAAAAGAAAGGGAGAACAGATACGCAAAATACATCCAGATATTTGCCAGTTAATTTCAAAGAGAACAAAAAATTGCGGCCTTTTCTCAATCCCTTCTAAAGTCCATGTGGAGTTCTCAGTTAGACTGTTACCCGCGATTATACGGCATCTTTAAGAAATGGGCGTAATCTTCCCTTTCCTTTCGTGCGGAAAATTCGTCGGCAAATTTAATTTAAAATGGAGATTGGTGGTACCCGCTCACAACAACATCCGCGAATATCACAAGGGTAATCTGCGTCGCGCTCGCAATGCGTGCCTCGATCAGACATTATGTTGGGGTGTTAAATGAGCTCGAAGAAAGTACGCGAAAACTGGTAAAAAATCCACGGACAAAATTGATAATTTGAGAGAATTTTTGTGCTTATCAATTGATCATCGTTAGACCAATTTCAACTCTGAATAAACTAATGCTTTCGACGGATATCGATTGATCGATTGGACTTCTGATTATCGATTTTCATCGCTTACCACCCTGGGACAACCATCCATTCCATCCATTTTGAATATATGTGATAAAGTTTGTTCGCAGATTTTGGGAAAGATGTGAAAAACCGCGTGATAAGGAAGAAACAAGGAACTGGTTAAATTACTTTGATTTTAATCGCGCACTGTGCACATGGCTTTTTTATGTTTGTATAACTGCTCTTTGCACAAACTGAAAAGAAAGTACAGACCTGTCTTCAAGAAACGGTTTACAACGCTCATACGTTTACGAAAACAAACAAAAACCGCCAGTGAGAAGATATTAATAATGAATATCCAGCGTTAGGTTCCTTTCGGCAATTAGGTTTCTATTCACCTAATTTATGGTTAAACTGTTCCTTTCTCTTTAGTTTGTAAGCCCTCATTTAGCAATAAGATCGTTGGCTTTTCGAAGGAACTGACAAATAAATAAAAACTGAGTTCACATCATCCAGTGATCGTGCGGGAAATAAGGATATTGCCAATATGGTACATGCATGCCTCGCCTTTGATAGCTCAGCGATCCAAAGGGTACGAGAAACGGCCGGTTCAATTCACAGATATGACAATTAGGAATAGCACTGGGCATAATGGACTGATTCTCACGCAAACTACTCCAATGTTCTGAGCTCAAAGGTGGATCCTGGGTGAGTTTCCTTCTCGAAAAGTCACCCTGACTAAACTCTACCAAAAAGCTGGGGTGGATTTGCCAATAGCAACCGGCCTTGTCCATCGCACGTTGAAAACACTCATGAAGCGACAGATTGTGGCGAACTGTGTTCTTCCAGCGCACTCTATTCTCTGTGAACTCCGGGAAGTTGTTTTGGATGAAGCTGTAGATCTCAGCCAAGGTGCACCGTTTGAGAGGCGAGCTGAGAATTGCGTAGGAGATGAGTTCTATATAGGAGAATGGAGACGAATTTCGCTTTCGTTTTGGCTTCGTTTCCTGCGATTGCTCCATATAATCCCTCTTCTCCTTTCTTGGCACAGGAAAATGGAAATCCACCTGATTCAGCTGCTCTGCCCTTTTCATTCCTTTCTTCCTTTGGAAGCTTGTAAGTAAACAGGCTAGTGGAGACACAGTGTTCGAACGTTCCTCTGCAATTGCAGCTATACCTTGTAGTACAATTGTATTTATATATATATAATATATATACTTAAGACACGCCCTTTGGCCTCCTTAAAAAAAAATTCAATAGAACACAAACAACAAAAGTAACAGTTCACTTTACACCCGCCCAAGAGTGAACATAGAAACAAAGAAGTGATGCATGTTTAATAAATGATGACATTTAAAGGCTTTTCGCCAAACTAAAAAGGGCATTATTCCTTCAGATACCTTCGTTTAGGTGCAGTTTTTTTTCGGTTTCAATGAATTATTTCAAATATCCTTGTTTATAAGTGAAAACTTGAGGTAAATGTCTGTTAAAACACTGTTGTTTCCCGATAAAGAAAGACAGAAAAAATAGGATCATTCTAGACGTCTGTGTTTTCTAACGCATTTTTTTCTTGCGTAATACCCGCTTGCCTTTTCAAAGCCGCCGCACGAGGTACTTACACCAGGTGTTCAGACATTCACAAATTGCTCAACATTTTTTTCCGCTAATAGCTTTACAGATAACGCTCATGATTGGTGCGCTGCCATGACGCATTTTCTTATACATTTCAGGGGCCCGGATTCACCAACTCTTTCAATTTAATTAAGATGTCCTAGGTATTGTTTCTAAACAATAAGCTTTTGTTTGAAAACAATTAAGAACCGATCTCATCACACGAGAGTTTCGTTTAAGTTACGCTTGAAGATGGAATCTGCATTCTTTTCTAAGTTCATGCCAATGCGCTCTCAAGCTCTCAAGATGAAGTACATTGTTTGATGTTTGTGTGGTATTTGGACTGCTTTACTACGATTTTTGCCAGTTTTTCTCATCTTTAATAGCATTAGGCTCGTCTAAAGCGCAGCGTATAAACTGAGGCCAAATTTAAAATTTAAATTCTGCAATACAATAGCGTCTGACAGTGGTGTTTCTTCTCAAAAACTGTTTTCTCTTAAGACGTGGTGCCAGTGAAATGCGTGAAGCGTGCCAATAAATGTCAATTGCCTCGTAAATTGTCTTATCCTAAAACATAGGTGTTAGGTAAGAGAAGCCGCCATTACACGCACGTTATCCAAATGAAATTTTACAAACATTCATTGAATTGATTTCTAATGGCATGTTTAAGAAGTGTTTTTTCATGTTGAATTTGGCCAAGGTATGTGGATGGACCCCTGAATCTTTGACCACTTAAATGAAAGATAGCGAGTAAAATTTTCTTGTGATATATACTGTTGTTGTGCAGTTATTCAAACTCTTGGGTCCATTGATGGAATTTTACAGTGAGATCATGCAAGTCGAAAATGAGTGAGTAGAGGTTTGGTGTGGTGTTGTTTGCTCATACAATATTCCCTCAGGGTGTGACTAACAGGTGATGTTGCACGATAGCTCTTGGGCATGTGGATGAAATCCTACGGTGTGTCAATCAAGCGAATCGGTTGAGCAGAACTTTCTTGCGGCTTGCCCTGTTATGAGATACAACGGAATTTGAGTATTCCCTGAAGCGAAATTTCTGAGCAGAACTTAATTCACTAAATTCAAGTCTTTTATTCACTGGTTTTTAACTGATGAGCGTGTGAAGGACACCATTCGTTTGAAAGCTATTGCAGCTGGAAAGCCCCCCTGTGGCGGTGTTTATAAAACTCTCAAGTCTTGAAATAAATTTCTAAAGTGTGACCATTTAGTTCAGAGCTAATGATGGCTCTTTCCAGTAGTGGTATTTAACAAATCGTGTTTATTGGGTTCTAAACTTTGCCAGAATTTGTGAATGAACCTTGCACTGTGACCGTTAAATGAAAACGTTTCCGTTAAATTTTCTATGGTGCAATATGCAGATGGGTTTTCGATGTCTGGTGGAATAAAAAGGTTTGATCTTATTGTCATGCCTTAACTACTTACACATAATGGGTTAAAGCAATAGCTCGTGGCATCATGTTACAAATAAAAAAAAACTTTTTCAATGCTAAAGTAATGCTAATAGAATATACTAATAACACTAATGCGAATACTGCTTATACAGTCTAGGAGAAAATAAAAATGGTATCCTCTTTCCAGTTGTTTGGGGGAATTCATCGTTAAAGTCGAAGTTTTCCAATATATATATATTTTTTTTCATTTCTGAACGCACGTGCGTTTGGCTGTTGAACGGCTCAAAGTTCAGTGGTACCCGCCTTCAGATTAAGAGTGCAAATTTAAGCCATGTGCCTCCTTGCTATTAGAATCTAATGTATAGGAAAACCAGCAATTCAAGAATCAACATTTTGGCTTTTAAAGTTAAAAGGAAAAAGAAAAAGGAGAAGAAAACGACCATGCTTCACTCGCACAGAAAATAAGCATCAGCACTGCTGGCTCTTCCCATTCTTTTGTCTAATTCGCTTATGTTGTGGAAACAACAAAGCATCATAGAACGATATGTACATCTTACTTCATTTATAACACATCGTAAGCTTGAATGTAGAGCTGTTTTGTACATGCGGTGTGAACATGATGCGATTTTGCCGGAGTAACTCACCGCAAACGAGAAAATTTCAACACGGACAAAATAATCTGTAAATCTTAATAATACCTAAACAAAATTAAAACAAATAAGGCTTACCCTTTTATTGACTAGAGTACAATTAAAACAGAAACAATCTCAATAGCTAACCGCGTAATGAAGTTAATAATAATAATAATTAAAAAAAAAAAGGGTTTTAAACATTGGTGAGTCAGGGGAACTACGACCAGATCAGAGAAACATTGCCTTATGTCGCACCGTTCAAACACCAAAGTTTTCCTCTTCCTCAATTTGTGTGGCTTACACGACGTAGTAAACTCTATCTCTGTTGGCATACTGATACTTGTTTGCGCCACTATTCCGTTCTCACAAAACACAAAGACCCTAGTAAAACAACCACGGCTATCTCGTTTTCCCACCAAAAGGACACTGGTTAACTCGTGCGGGATTTTTGAGTATTGGAAAGACTCGTTGAGGTACGCGTTTTTTTGAGGTTGTTAATAGGGAGTTTAAGAAGCTAATACGCCCACGGCAACGCGAAGGCCGCAAAACAATAGTATTTAATGAGAAGAACAAAGGCTTAGCACGTGCGTTAAAAATTTTGGTATATTTCTTTGCAAATAACAAAGTGAAATGACTAATTTCAAGATTTTTTGCAGAGCGTGGTAATTTTTTTCATTCTCTCTCTCAACTTGAACACCGTCCCCTAAATAGTTCAGCCACATTGCACAAATTGAGCAAAATTCGAAAAATCGCAAAATAGTACAGTTAACATAAACTTACATTTTCAGGTGCATGGCGTTTTCATCTTTGCTGCCGCCGTGGTCTCTGAAAGAACTTAAGCAGCGACGACGGCAACGTCAACGAAACCTTCACCTGGAAATAAAACTTCACTTCCTTTGTACTACTTCGCCATTATTTCAACTCGTTTAACTTCGACATAAACGCGAACCACCCGGGAACCAAATTGGTGGGAGTGGCGTTCAAGATAAGAAAGAGAATGGAAAATTCACCGTCCTGTGCTCGCGTTCTTAACAAAACCTTAAATTTGGTCATTTTATGTGTTGTTTTGCAGAGGACGGCAAAGAAATATGTATCAAAATTGAAAACGCACGTGCAGACCGATTGCTTTTGCTCACCAACCCTTTTGTTCCGCGGTGTTGTCGTCGTTTAATCGTTGTGCGCGTGCGTGACGAAGTGAAATGCCCAAATTCAAAGTTTTAAGGGGAACGTGGGCACACGACGGTTAAGTTCTCTTCGAATTTCTGGACTTGAACGGCATTGCCAATACACGTGTTTCTGAAGTTTCGGAATAATTCGGCCACATAGTGGAAATTGAATGGGTTGGAATAATTACAAAGTAGATCTGATAGCGTAAGTATTCCTTGCTAAGTGGTGTTTTCGTACGATAACGTAAGCAAATAATGAGCTTAACAATGGTTCTGCACGTGAGTCAAAAAAAGCATAAAAAATAATAGTAATTAGTAGATATCTTTGGCATCGTCTGCAAGATAACGAAGTGAAATGCCCAAATTCAAAGTTTGAAGGAGAACATGGACACATAACAGTGAATTTTTCTTTGAATCCTTTTTTGAACTTAAAGCCGTTGCTGCTAATTCTGTTCGTCTCGTTCCTGTATAATTCGTTCGGTAAGTACAAACTGAGTAGGTTGGAATAACCGCAAAGTAGATTAGAAAACGTGAATGTTAATTTCTAAGTGACGTTTTCGTGCTTTCGGATGACAAAAAGTTATCGATGACAAACTAAAACATCTCATATGTGAATGAAGTTATCGACTACAAACGGTGAAAAATAAAGTCGTCGGCAGCGGCAAGTATTCTTTTCGACAAGTCACTTCCTCCAGTCTGCGTATAAGTCATCGATTACTTAAGTCTATTTTTGTCATTTTCTGCAGTATGCACACATGCGTAGTCTTAATACAAGCAAGTTTCAAGGCTCCCTCAAAAGATTCAGGTTATCGACAACTAAACCTTTCGTGTCGGGGAACACATTTCACACCGAACACTAATAGTTGTCGATTCAATTAATTTGTCGATTGAAAATGGTCGTCGATAACAGTTTGCCTGACCTGTGGAGGCCCTTAGTAAATCTAATGAGTTGATACAGTTGCTTTGCACATGGCAAGAATTTTGGAACAAAACGCCCACAGTCAGCAGTTTGTTTGTCACAGGGCATCAGTAGCAATTCAAACATTGGATAGAGATGAGTAATGAGAAGATTGCGTGCTACCGTTACAACGAAGTTCCCGGTAGAACGAACGATTTCGTTCAGCCTGTCTAAAGGTTACAGTAAAGTGTATGACAAAGAGTCCCCCACCCACCCCCCCCCCCCCCTTCCATTTAACAAATCCCGCTATAACGAAATACCCAGGTTAAAACGAGCACAACTTAGAAGCCAAGTTGTAAAATCTACCCCGGTATAATGCATAAATGTCATCACATCTCGAAACACTAATAAAGTAAAATAGTAAAATGTTTTCGTTCATACTAGCTCCCTCGTAACGTTTTCACCTTTCCCGGCGCATCAAAGCCGTCCCGGCGCACCAAAGATCGGATTTAGACTGGAACCGATGTTGTTTGCCGCTATTTGCGGTCATCGTTTCCAAAAATCTCGATACTCGTCTCTCCATACTAAAACCAAGGCGTTTCCAAAAGTCTCCTTTTTTGATACCGTTTTTGAAAGTCCCCGTTTTCTTCACCGGTTTCGATCTGTTTAGTCTGGACGATAGGCGAAAATTTTACAAAGTTTTCTGCAAAGAGCTCATTTTTCCATTTATACCATACCATGGCTTTCAGTCAGACGCGACGGGTTTTAAAGCAATATTAAGGTTGTGGGGTCGCGTCACAACTTAAATTAAAAAAAATATGACTAATGCTTAATACTATATACCAATAGTACCTATACAGTGTACGTAGCTGACATCTTTATCCTCTTTGTCGCTTTGCCTCTATCCGTTGGCCTTCTAGGCCTAAAAATGTACACGTTAACTGTAAGCCAAACCCCAATTTAGCTCGTTTCCCGACAAATTCGTACCGTTATGACAGAGTCGCGTTTATAACGAACTCCCGTCCCGTTCAGTATAACGAACACATTTTGTCAATCCCTTGACGCTTCGGGGTTTCAATGTAACCTAGAAGCCAAACGCAATGTCAATACTATTGCTGTTTCAAATCAGCAAAGTTCCCTAACGGAACAAAAATCATACAGTTTCTTCCAGTTACAGCGTCGGTTCACGTGGTTCTAAATTTCTATTCCATTGGTGAGCCAGTGACTCAGTTATGCTTACAACCCCAAATTTGAATAGGTGAATGATCATTGCAGATATATACACAACTTAAGCGGTTGCGAAAAGAAAGCCTGGAAAAATTTATGGTTGAACAGGATTCGAACCCATGACCTCTGCGATACCGGGGCAGTGCTCTACCAATTGAGCTATCAAGCCAACTGGGAGCTGGTCATTTTGTGAATTCGTATTATACCCGTAGAGGTGATGAGATGAAAGTGAATATATGAAAATTCATATATTTGAACTGCGGAAGAAAGCGCAGTTCAAATATACGAATTTTCAAATATTCGCTTTTAACCCCCAATTTGCCGGTGTATTTAGCAAATGCAAAGAAAAGCTATTGACTACTGCGGGATAATTTCACCTTCAGAAGCATTAACGATAGGGTCACTAGGAGGGTTTTTATCTCATGGACAGGGTGGGGGATTTGAACAAGTCAATCTTCAAAATTTTATATGACCATTGGGTTTTCACGTGGAAGGAGGGGAAGTCAGCCATAAATTTTATAGACCCTAAATTTCAACATTAATCTCGCTTTACAATTCCAAGGTATAAAACCCATTTACGTAAAAGTCCTATTGCACTTCAATCTTACTTCCATCATAAACCACAATAGCCAATCATGAAAGCGTCGGCGCTTGGGTATAGAATATTTTGGGCGAAATTTCTGATCAACAGCATTGATCGTAGACATCGTACTCTTTTCTCAGATACAACTGACCGAGGTTTCAGCTGAGGATGAGCTGGGTCTTGCTGCACTTTCTATAACGTTTTTGGTGATCTGAGACATGGAAACGTTCTTCCATAAGTAAAATGATGGGGATAAGACTCGAAAACCTAAATGGCGAAAGATTTTTATGTAACAATAATTAAACCATAGTGGTGTGGTACTACTGAAGAAACTGCGATGGAACACACGATAATTTGCGTCTCAAAAATTCGCCGGGCTCAAGGTTTCCACTGAAATGAAATATCCATCTTGAAATTACTATTGAAGCGGACAGATTGTGGGAACTGTGTTCTTCCAACGCAACCTAGTCTCGGTATCTTTGGGTATTTCTGTTGGACGAAGCTGTAGATCTCAGCCAGGGTGGCCCGTTTGTGCGGCTATCTGAGAATTGTAAAGTGAAGTGAGATGAGTTCTATGTTGGAGAAAGGAGAGGAATAAATTTCGCTTTCGTTTTGGCTTCCAATTCTGCGATTGATCAATACAATTTTTATTTTCCTCTCCCGTCACATCATACTGGAAATCCACCTGATTTATCTGGCTTTGCATTTTTTCGTTAAACGCTGGATCGTAAACAAGCTGACTCAACCAGCGAACTCTCCAACTTTTTCCTACAGTTGCCCTGTAAGCACGTTGTTGTGCAATTGCATTTATGTCTAATCACTAAAGACACGCCCTTTTACTGCGTAATGAGCCGGTTTTGTAGAACGTTTATCATACGAACAGTATTTCATTTTCATCACTCATACCGTTTTAAATGGCCTTTAGCCAAAAAGGCCATTATTTTTTTAGGTGCTTTTGCTAATATATAATTGTAAGAACCATTTTCAAATGACACGTCTGTTTAATACATGTAGACTTGAAATCAGTGTCTGTTAAAACACTCATCAATTCCCAGTAAAGACGAAGAAACTAAATATTTATATTGGACGAGTTTTTGTTTCCTAAGCAATTTGACATAAATGGCACGCGCTTGTATTTTAACCTGCCGCACGAGGTAGTTACACCAGCTGTTCATATTCAACCATTTATAAATTGCCTTTTATTCCACGCTCATAGGTAAACAAACGGGACGAAATATAATTTACTTTTCGCATCTCTGAGGAATAGCATCTGCATTCTGCTCTACGTTCATGCCTTTCAACCATAAAGTTAAAGTACATTGTTTGTTACTGATGTGTTTTTTCGACTAAGTGCAAGTTCTCCCAGTTTTTTTCTGGCGCCGCTTGAATTACACTTAATGGCGCGTATAAATTTAATCTTAAGCTACTGCGAATAAAGTGTAGCTTTTTTTCGTTTTTTCTAACAACTCATTCACCTCATTTAGAATATTTTCCCAACGACTGTTTCCGAAAAAACATTGTAACATTGTAACGCAATGGAATTCACGAAGAGGTCTTGAATTGAGATGTAAAAATGCGTTAAAATTGCGGTGAATCTATTAAATTACCTAAAATACACGACTTTAAAATATTAATAGTCGTCACATCAGTATTTTAAACAAAGGCTGCTTTGAATTGCTTCTAAAATAACTGCATCTCAGTGAAACCTTTAACTTCTTGTCGTTACGGTGACATCATTCAAGGTGAAAATCATTGAAAATAGGTTTCCTGTACTGTTGCCTTTGGCTGAAATCCTAAATTGTGTGCATGATCAAGCAGTCAACGGGGTGTACTCGCTTGCGGTTTTTTAACTTTTGAGTCTACAATGTGAACATTCACTGAAGCGAAAGTTACTGGGCAGAATTGTTCTATTTTGTGGTTTTTAACTGATAAGCTTGTGAATTATACCATTGTTTTAAAGAGAGCCTCATTATCTTGTTGTTTATAAAACTCTTATGAAATTCTTTAGTATAACCATTCAGTTGAACGCTAATGGGATTCTTTCACGGCATGTGATGATAATTTTAAAATAACCTGTGCGAAGGGGGGTCTAAACTTTGTCCGATTTTGTGAATGAAATCCATCGCTAGAACCTTTTAAATCAAACGTTTTAGCTGTAGTTTTTCTTGGTGCAGTTGCAGTTTGTTTTTTATATCTGGCCTGCAAAATATTCTAATGTCTTATTTTTTTATTTTTCCTTTATTTCTGAGCACACGTGCTTTTGGCAGTGAAAGGGCTCCGACTGAGCACGTTCAAGGTTGATTTACACATGCGATAAGCATAAGCACAAGGTGGCATACGCAAGCCCAGTGAATTAAAATTTTGGCGCAAAATTTTAAATACAAGATGGCAGACGCCGAGGAGGTATTCATTGACGAGGAGATGTTGTTTGTGCTTATGCTTGCGTTATTCCGGTTTAAACGGGCGACGCAACGACGCAAACATAAGCGCAAGCACAAGAAAAAGTTTCCTTTTCTGGGGCTTGCGTCGCCCCGGTTTACACATTGGTTTCTTGTGCTTATTCTTGCATCGTACGTGTAACCAGCCTTAAACCTCCTTCAGGTTAAGAGTTCAAATTCAAGCCATTTGAGCCAGTACCTTTTCATTAGAATTTAGTCTAATAGGAAACAAACATGTTGGTTTGTCAAATACCCCCCACAAAAAATTTAAAGAAAAAAAAGAATAATAACCCACTCTACGTTCAGCAACATTGCCGGCGTTCCCTTCCTTTTGATTAATTCGCGGTTGTGCACAAGTAGTGTTAAAACACTGATACGGTTTCTCACATTTATTTTTAAGAGAAATGGGATAATTTGAGCGTAGACAAAATAGTCTTAATCAAAAGGAAAATAGAGTATCTCATCCTTGTATCGAGTAGAGTACAGTCAGAATAGAATCAATCTTGATAACTTACTTTGTGATGAGATTTTATTAAAAAAAGACAAAAAAAAAAGTAGAAAATATTCAGGTGAACCTTGAGCACGTTGAAGTAACAATATGGTAACCATAACAACCATAAAACGTGCATGGTACGATGCACCAGTACGAACAAAGGAGTATTGTTGAAAATCTTAGCTTGTAGGGATTTGGACATTTACACCAAGAGTTCACTTAAAGATGTATGCCAACTGATGCGTTTAGCCGGTCTCTTAACTTTCAACGTCCAATTTAATTAGTGCCTTATAATAGCTAGCGTACGGGTACTCCCGGTACAAGAGGACACTGTTCGCTTTATTTTATATTCTCCTTTGGTTGATAGCACGTGGCGGATTATGGCGTGGTTCACATTTTGACATTAATCAAAATGAAAACAAGAAATGTTTATGGTAAATACTCTACAATGTTTTTAAGTTAGGAAAGCATGCACACGAATAAAATGAGAGCCCGATTACATGGCAAATTTCAGCCCCGGCTGCAAAATTTAACTTTGCGCAGGTCGACTTCAAAATGGCGCCGAGGACAAGACTTGTGAAAATGGGCGCTTGCTTCTCTTGCAATTTAGCCTTATGATGGCGCTCAATTTTCAACTTTTTGAAATGGTTGCTGCCTACAAGATGATGGAGCCTGAACGAAACCTGCCGTCTTTAGTCAGTTCGCGTTCATATATACGAGCCGTGGCTTCGCCAACAGCTTCACACTGCTTTACCGGCTCACTGCATCGAGGTCACTGTCAGTTGTCTTAGCTTTGAAACTAGCCAGACGATCACTTTATTATCCTTGTACTACATAAATCTTTTCTTAAATCTTGGCTTAGTTTCGACTCCTGATAGGAGTACTCGGATTTCCTTTTTTGAGTATGCCTGTGCCACTCACTGAATCAGATGCAATGAATTATTATATAAACACCAACGACATACCGGGTGAGCTTTCGCGCGAAAACATGATATCTTCACATGTGAAAAATAACATTACATGATGGTTACCTAATAAATCGCACCTTTTGATGTAAATTTCAATATATTGTAGTTCTTTCTTTTTTAGCTAGAGTTAAAGCTATTTAGTTAGGTGTCCACTATTAGTAGAGGAGAGACAATAAGACAATAATAAAGTTATTTTAATTATTATTACTATTATTATTATTATTATTATTATTATTATTATTATTATTAGGTATTTTATTGGTGTTTATTGCCAACGAGTCACCCTCGCGAGGACGCGAGGGTGACGAGGCGGCAGCATTATAAAGCCGACGCGCGAGTTGTTTTTGTACAGGCAGAAGAAATCTCGAATGAAAATGTAAGCATAAGGTAATGTAAGAGTGACATCATCGGTGATTGTTTTCGAGCTAGCCAATGACATCGCGGTATTTTTTTTATCTAAACCAATCACATCAGGATTATCATGATCGGTGATCGCGAGTACTCACATTCTTCTTACACACGCGCGAACTTAAATATTAGAAACAATATGGCGGCCGAAGTGACGAATTTAGTTGTCTTCGCTCTGTTCAAGAGATTTGGATAAGAATAGCAGTGTTTATATGTCTTACTGTATCAAGATGGTGTATAAAAATAGCAAAGATCTTTTTAAGCGCTAGGAAACTTTGCAGAAGTTTTCACGTTTAGAAGCAATCGAATTTTTCCTACCCGCCATCTTATTTTCCGATCCTGCGCGACTGTGCGGAAATGTTCCGCCCTAATTGCAGATTTGTTGCTCCGTTGGTGGACGGCGAAAGTTCCGACGGCTCTGTCAATCGAGGAGGTTAGACAATTCAAATCTTAACTGTTTGTAGCGTGTTTTGTTTTTGAGGAGGAAGCAGTTTTCTTAAAGTAACCTTTAATCAGTTTAATCACGACAATATTCAAATTGCAAGCTAATAGGCCAGTGTCGTTATGTGAATTCATGTGATCGGTAACATAATATGCACAATAAAGGTATCGGCATTCCAAACTAATACACTGCGGACCAAAACGAATCGTTAATTATAGGGATTTACGAAATATTTTAGATTTCATCGTTTGCTAGTCAAATTGAGTGATTTTTTTGTTGTTGATGTTTAGGTTCTGTTTGAGGGAGATGCACAGTGGAGATGTTTGAATACAGGAGAAATATTTCAAGTCAGTTGCAACTTAACTTTGTGCCATTCTTCTATTTTCTTTTAAATACCGTAATTGTGGCTCATTAATTCAATAAATTGGATTGAAAAGCTCATTTTTATTGTAAAGTTCTGTTATTCCCAGGTTGATAGCTATTCTTGTACACATTAAAGTTGTTAATTTTGGTTTTTGTATAAACTCAAACAGGTAATGCAAGGGCCGCAGATGTTTCACTTCTAATCTACCTCACAAGATTAGTTCTTATAGACATTCTAAACAACAAAGAATAGCATGAAAATTTTGCAATGCTTTATTAAACAATGATTCGGTTTAAAAAATGTTTTGTATTCTGGTTACTTCTTAATTTTCATTCGGCACGCAACTGTGACAGTTTTCACATCGTAGGCACTCTACCGGCAGGTATTACTATTATAACAAACAGAACATTACATGGCTGCTTGGAGAAACGAAATTTCTCTTCTCGTGTTGAATTCCGTATCTTCGCGCAGTCATGTAATATCCTCGATCTCATAAATCTTTTCTCTTTGGTTGCCGCCATCTTGTATCTTTGAAAACCCAACTATTGCGCATGTCCAATTCTACTTTCAGTCCGGGCTGAAAGATTTGATCCGGCAAGTTACATGAGAATTTTCAACCCGTCTGACCCGGGCTAAAACCTCCAGCCCGGTTAGCCCCAACCGGAGTGGAAATTTCTGCAAGGGATGAAATTCGACCGGGACTGAAACTTTGTTCATGTAATCGGATCTTTCGGGCTGTCTTCTGAGCCATCCAACCGGGCTGAAATTTCAACCAGGGCTGAAATTCGCCATGTAATCAAGCCCTAAAGCATTATCATTAGAAACCTTCGATAGCTAGGGTCATAAAGGTAAACGTTCAGACCTAAAATTTTTATTTTGTGGAGATTCCAACGTGAAAATATTACGCTGTTAGCTTGTTGCTTGGAGCCTGCTATCAAAAGTAGCAGCAAATGATAAGTTACATCACACTTTGTCCATACATATCAAATGATTTCTGGATTTCTCACCCTCGATCGGGTCGAACTTGACGGGGTGGAGTTCGAGAGAGTCTCTACTACAAAACTTCTCGGCGTTATGATTAGTCGGATGATCTCAAGTGGAACGATCATGTAGGAACGAGAACAACAAAGGCAGCTAAACGCCTCCATCTTCTTAGGCAGCTAAAGAGAGCTGAAGTGGGTTCTTATAATCTAGTGTAATTTTATTGCAGTGTTGTTAGGTCAGTGTTGGAGTATGCATGCCAAGTTTTCCACCGCAGTCTGCCTAGCTATTTATCTGATGAAATAGAGCGTATTCAACAGCGTGCCATACAAATTGTTTTCCCTCAATGTAAGTACAGTGAAGCACTCGAAAGGGCTGGCATCCCTACACTATCTGCCAGACGCCGGTCGCTATGTTTAGATCATTTTACAAATATCGTACGGGACGGAAACCATAAGCTGGCCGATTTACTGCCACTTAAGTCAACTCACAAAAGTCAGCTGAAATCGAGGAGAGTTTTTAATATTCCTGTCTGTAAAATAGACCACTATAAGAACAGCCTCATCATTAGCCATAGCAATAATTTCAGTAGTATATATTTTACTTATCTCTATATTTCAAAATTCAAATGCAACGTATCTGTCTCTTATTGGTTTACTATGATACATGTTATTATCTTTTATTGTATATAGATTAATGCGGATCTTAGTATGTAAATATAGCTTGCAATGTGCTTTTAAACGTGAATAAACAGAATTTATTATCATATTATTATTACAGTGCAACGAACTCAACGGGGCGACTGAAAAAAACCGACACTTTCAAATGTTCTCGTTTCTGATTTTTCTGATTAGTTTAAAAACTACCAAATCCAGACTCCTTTGTTGTAAATGTGACCTGTGATTGGCTGATCAATGTTGGGTGGCCCCGGTTGAGTTCGTTGCCTGTAACGTTTCCTCTTTTTTTACCCCAGTGCTATTTTTCCGGCCACTGTTGTCGGTAGTCAGTTTACTCAGTTTTCTCAGCCAGACAGCATCACTAAAGCTTCCTTCTTTTTAAGCTTCTTTAAACAGTCTTTTTAAAGCTGTAGCGGATGGTTATTGCTAAGGTGATCGTATCTACACGAAAAACATTTTGAACCAGACGTTCGCTCTGAATTATCTGGTTCACAAAGATAAAATATTCAGTTGTATGCAAATGGAATGTTTTCATGTTTTCTCTCTCATGCTTGGGGTCATTATATATGCGTTATTGACCAAGCGTGAGGTCACGATGGCTGGATATTGGCCAAGTTCTTTTTTGCGTTTTCATGGACCGAGACGAAGTCGAGGTCCATAAAAACGCAAAAAAAGAACGAGGCCAATATACAGCCATCTTTACCGAACAAGCTTGGTCAATAAAGGATTTATTATATGGCTTTACCTTCAAGTTAAAACTACAACAACAAAACAAAACAGGACATGAAACTTCTCTACTCGGAAAGAAATTCTTCATAGCCGGCCGGTGCAAGATTTATTTTCAGTACATTTTTGGATTAGCATGTAATCGTGGAAAACAAGTAATCCTAAATTATCTTAGGGCTCTAACTTTAAAATGGCTTAAAGGGAGTATACAATTATTGAGAGCGAAAAATTTAGATTTTCGCAAGAGCGGGAAGATTTTAATAGAATCCGGCAAACTCGCCATTTTCAGCTGATCGCACG